>NC_091630.1:30718402-31021432 GCF_027580195.1 Bos mutus | reverse complement strand
GAAGAATTGATGCTTTTGAACTGTGGTGTTGGAGAAGACTCTTGACAGTCCCTTGGGCAGCAAGGAGATCCAACCAGTCTGTCCTAAAGGAAATCAGTCCTGAATATTTATTGGAAGGACTGATGTTGAAGCTGAAACTCCAATACTTTTGCTATCTGACATGAATAACTAACTTATTGGAAAAAGACCCTGATGCTAGGAAAGATTGAAGTCAGGAGGAGAAGGGGACGACAGAGAATGAGATGGTTGGATGGCATCACCGACTCGATGGACATGAGTTTGAGCAAGCTCCAGGCATTGGTGATGGATGGGGAAGGCTGCATGCTGCAGTCCATGGGGTTGCAAAGAGTTGGACATGACTGAGCGACTAAACTGAACTGAAACGTCTAATTTGATCTGTATGGTACCCTTAAGGAATACTGAAGAAAATTATTATACACATTTTAAAGATGAAGAAGCAATCTCAAAGAGGTAAATCTTCCCAAGATCACTCAAAAAAACCCTGCTTTAGGGATAGGGATAGAATTAATAGGCTTCTGAATCCCAGCGTGGTCCTTACCTTCTTTCCATTCAATGCTTCCTTTTGATAATTTAGAATTATTTTAAACAAACAACTGTGTTGACAAAAAGGAGACAGTACTTTGTCCTTTTTAACAATCAGTAGTGCATGAGTTAGTTCCAAGTAAGGATTTATAGAATACTATCTGAAAAAGCCAATGAACAGTGGCCAGAGACTGGGCTGTATGTGTGATGGAAATGACCCCAGGTCAAACATCTGGTTTTTCAGGCAGATTCATAAACACCATCTGTGGAACTGCATTTTGAATTACAAGCCTAAGATTGCAATGCATATATACAATGTAATGTTATCTGAAGATAGAAACTATGTTTTAAATCACATGTGTCACAATTAATTCCTGTGGATTTTAATATTGATGGGGACAGATATATTAGATGATATCCATGAAGTATTTTTAATGTAAGGGTTATTTACATTAGATTCATATTCTACTCTAATGGGAATAAGGCTTTCATTTATTGCTAAAAACTGAAAAAAAAGATGAAACACTAAAAATGTAACACTAACTTTCCTAATATAGAAAATTTTGGTTTTAGCCTCCTGTGCACCAACTCAGAATTGCTGTTCATTCTCTAAGTTTATTTTTCTGAGTTATATATTTACTTGTCTGACAACTCTATGAACTGGTTTAAGTACCATGCTCTGAAAGAAATTTGTCTATGTAATTAACCATATCTCTTTAATATAGCACATTTGCTTAGTCAGTATGTGTGTGTTTAGTCGCATTTCCAACTCTTGTGACCCCATAGACTAGCCTGCCAGGCTCCTCTATCGATGGGATTCTCCAAGCAAGAATACTGGAGTGGGTTGTCATTTCCTTATCTATTTGTCAGTTTATCAGAAGTAAACAATGGTAGACTGTGCCTCTTGAAAAGCAAACTGTTCTGACTCCTTAGTGTATTTAGATTAAATTTTACCTATATGATAGTAGAGATTAGAAATCTGACTAGTGGAAAACAGGGCAAAAACAATGAATTAATATAGGAGCTAAAATACATATGGACAAGAGAAGAACTGATACACACAAAATGAAACTTTTATTCAATTATCTCCCTAATGCTTTCAGGTAAGTACTTCATGGAACTGATTTTCCCTCTGTTCTCGCCAATCCCTTATACTTGCTTCACTGATATATTTAGGTAATTTTGGGGTAACAACAATGATTTTCCATGCTTTATTTGGGATTAATATCTAAGTACATCACAGTGTTGGGAAAGAGCATACTTTTTAAGACCAGGTTCATCTGAACTCATTAATTTCACAGTTCTCATATTAAGTGGATTCATAGTAAGAATAAAAAAAAAAGATAAACAGTGATATATTTAGTTAGTTCCATATTTCTAAGATAGAAATATTTTACCTTTGAGCCTGGATTTAAAGTAATTGCACATACATATTGAGATTCTATTTCAGTAATCAAACCTTCATATCAAAAAACATTCCTTTTAGATCAATGTAAGAATCAAAAATAAATGACAGATCTGGATAGACTCTGTCATACAGTGTCATACACATACAGAGTGAAGTAAGATAGAAAAACAAATATTGTATGACATCGCTTACATGTGGAATCTAGAAAAATGACACAGATGAACTTATTTGCAAAGCAGAAATAGACACACAGATGTAGGGAACAAATGTAGGGATACCAAGGAGGGGAGAAGGTAGGATGAATTGGGAGATTGAGATTGATGTATATACACTACTATGTATGAAATAGGTAACTAAATGAGGACATATTGCATGGCATAAGGAAGTCTACACAATGCACTATTGTGACATAAATAGGAAGGAAATAAAAAGAGGGGGATATATGTATACTGTATAGCCAATTGGCTTTGCTGTACAGCAGAAACTAACACATAAAGAAAACATACTCCAGTAATGGAGTAGGAAATAGCAATCCACTCCAGTATTCTTGCCTGGAAAATTCCATGGAGAGAGGAGCATGGTGGGCTCCAGCCCATGGGGTTGCAATGTCAGAAATGATTTAGTGACTAAGGATGTCAGTCTCCTCTGTTCATGGGGATTCTCTAGGCAAGAATACTGGAGTGGATTGCCATGCCCACTCCATGCTAGAGTAGGTTTCCATGCCTATCTCCAGGGAGGACCTTCCCAACCCAGGGGTCGAACCCAGGTCTCCCGTATTGCAGGTGGATTCTTTACCGTCTGAGCCACCAGGGAAGCTCAAGGATACTGGAGTGAGTAGTCTATCCCTTCTCCAGGGGATCTTCCTGACCCAGGAATTGAGCTGGGGTCTCCTGCATTGAAGGTGGCTTCTTTACCAGCTGAGCTACCAGGGAAGCCCTCCAATATTACTATTTAAAAATTAAGAGTGAATGAGATGAATAAAGAAAACCAGAATTAAAAGGAACAAACTCTACAGTGGAGCTAAAATTTTGTCATTGTACACACCAAAGAGCTAAAATTTTGTTATTGTACATACAAAATTTAATAATTTTCTGTGTATATGAGAAAAGAAAGAAACATATATGTTGTCAGGAAATATAAAGCCTTGACTGCAGATGCCAGTATATGGAAATTTTAACTAGTTCTTGTTTGTTGACTGAGTGGGTTATTGAAACAGAATAGAGACAGAACGACCAGTTTCAGCAATGGATTAGTACAAAATAAGAAAATAAATCAAAGAAGGGTTAGTGTTAGTCAAAGTTACATTAAATGTTTAAAGTTTTTTAAAAAAGCACAGAATCCAGAGAAAGCATTTGTCCAAAAGAAAACTCCTAGATTTCTTGTGAAAATTCCAGGTAGGTCTTTGAAAGCATGGTAACACTCATTTGACTTTTATCTACAAAAAAGGCAGAAACAGTATGTGAACATCCCAAACCACAAGAATAGTAATACTGAGTGATCCTATTTCTTTGAAAGTATGTCATATGAAACCATGGAATAGTTAATAGAAATGAAATTGCGACTAAATCATATGCTCTATTAGTTTAAAAAAAGGTCAAATGAATTATTTCAGTGTGAGTTGCTTTGAAATGTTTCCATCAAGGAAAACTATATCAAAACAACATTAATTTAGAAGTGTTAATATAGAGGGTACATTTAGCATTTTAATTTATAATATGTATATTATATAATAAAAATAATTCAAGCATATAAAGTAACTGTGCAATTCTTATGCATGTGTTGATCATTATATCTCCTAATATAATTCTTGAATCATTTGATTATTTGTAAATGTGTTACATTTTGAAAATTTTATTCTACTAATTCCAGTACTATACCCATCTTCAGTTTGTTTCTTTTGAATGTTATTTTCTTTGATTATGAATTAAGTTTTTCTACTTCTTTGTATATCCAGCTTAAAAAATGTTATTACATGTTTTTATAGGTAGTACATTTATTATCTATAATAAATATGATTTATTATTATCCACAAATATTATGGATTATATCATTAAAAATATTATTAAGTTTTGTTCTGCTAAGCAAATGACTAATATATTATTTAGATTCCTTCAAGTTTTGTTCTCAGGGTACTTATATTTTTGTTTTCTCTTTATTTCTAGAGAATTTCCTTATGTTATGACTTGGTTCTTATTTTTAATTCATGGCCTTTGTTGGGTCTAATTTCCTGAAGGTCTCAGTGGTTTCTTTACTGTTGTTGCACTTAAACTCTTAACAATTTTGTGGTCTGTGATATTTTTGTTTCTTTCTCAGTCCCTCATTAACCATTCTCTGTTAAGTTTTGTGGACTCTTGCTCTGCACATGTGGTTAGACCCTTCCCTTTTCCCAGGGAAATCCCCACCAGTAATTTGGCACCCTTTGATTAAACTATCGGCTTTTCCAGCATTTCTCTCCTTTTCAGTGCTCTATTCACAATTCTAGCAACATCCTAAAATGTATGTTTCAATCTCTGGCTTTTTAGTTTATCAAGTGCCAGATGCTAGGTCTGCTAGGACTCCAACTCCATATGCTGAAGAAAGTTCTGGCAAAAGTGGGCCTCACCTCATATGTTTTCTTCCTTCAAGGATTATAGTCATTCACATTTTGTCATTCAATGCCCGAAAACATTGCCACATATATTTTGTTCACATTTATAATTTGTGCCGAGAGGGAAAGTCTGGTAATGTTTACTCTTTCATGTTCTTATTTTTTTTTGAAAGTTGTTCAGTCTTTGAAATGACAAAAAAGTTTTTGTTTACAATTGAAAAAATACAGGGTCATTAGAACTCTTCCTATCATCTTCCATAACTCATCCTTGTTTGAGCTCACCAATGTTAATGTCATGATATAAAACTTCCCTTACTGTATCTCATTGCCCGTGTGTATATAAACACAATCAGATAAGAATTTGTTCTGTTTATTTTTATTTTTTAAGATATGAGCATAATGAAGGTAGAAGTTAGCAGGTTTTTTTTTTTTTTTAATCATCAATCAGTATATTATGTGCATCACTGTTGGTTAATACGGAGAAGGCAATGGCATCCCACTCAAGTACTCTTGCCTGGAAAATCCCATGGATGGAGGAGCCTGGTAGGCTGCAGTCCATGGGGTCGCGAAGAGTCGGACATGACTGAGCAACTTCACTTTCACTTTTCACTTTCCTGCATTGGAGAAGGAAATGGAAACCCACTCCAGTGTTCTTGCCTGGAGAATCCCAGGGATGGGGGAGCCTGGTGGCTGCTGTCTGTGGGGTCACACAGAGTCGGACATGACTGAAGTGACTTAGCAGTAGCAGCAGCAGCAGTTGGTTAATAATGAAGCTCCATTTAAGTCTATGAGCAAATCATAATTAATTCAACTATTTCCTTGTGGATAGGAATTTTAGATTATTGACACTACAATATATATTCAGTAAACATCTGTTCTTGTTACTTTTTCTCTGTATAATAGATTCCTTCATGTGGGATTGCTGGGTCAAAGGCTAAAACACATTTTAATATATTGGGATTACTTTCTTAAAACATGTAAGCTGTTCTTTTCCACCAACAATGTATGAAAATGCTAGTTTCCCTGCCTCGTTGGCAAAATACATTTGGAAATTGAATATATCAATCACTTTCCTATCAAGTTTCCTTTGAAAACTATGTAAACTGAGCTCAACAAAGATAAAAAGCTGTTTCAAGTATAATAAATTGTTAATATATTTAAAATCCCATAGGTAGGGCTTCTCTGGTGGCTCAGTGGTAAAGAATCCACTTGCCAAGCAGAAGATGTGTGTTCCATCCCTGAGTTGGGAAGATCTCCTGGAAAAGGAAATGGCAACCCTGTCCAGTATTCTTGTCTGGGAAATCCCATGGACAGAGGAGCCTGGTGGGCTTCAGTCCATCAGATCACTAAAGAGTTGGATGTGACTTAGCAACTAAACAACAACAAATCCCATAGATGAATGAGAACATTTGAAAAGTTACATAGACTAGTCAATAGAGACTGAAGTCACAGAAACATATGATGGGAAAGTGAACATAGTGAGATTTATCAAGGCTTTTTTATGGTCTTATATGTGCTTGCATTATCCTATTTAATATTGAAAATGTAATTTTAATGTGAAATTTATTCATTGGCATATTTTCTTGAGAGTAAACAACTTTCAGAAAAGATTTGCAATCATGAGTTAATGACCCAAAATCTGGCTGAAATTATTTTACCATCAGTTGAACGTCCATTTCAAAAATAAAGACTTTCCCCAAGGTTAGCAGCAATTAATTTTAAGGCACTTCCATTTTGATTAGCATTTCAATGACATCATTAATAACAAATGGTCCACAAGCCTGAGAAAGTTTAAATCTACAAATCTATTAAGTTTTGAGGAACTTGAGTCTGTTTTATTAATGTTTAGATTTCTTTTGTCTTTCTATGTAAGACAACAATATTAAATAGAGACTCTTGAATCCTCTGTTGACCATGTCTTTGGTTTAATTGTGGAGTTGATCAGTGAAAGCATGTCAGAGTTTTGCCTTTTACTTAAATCTCAAAACAGAGGTCATCAAATTTTGTTGCTGAAATCACAAAGACAAATCTGTCAACAATTGCAGATCAGTGAACTTCTCACATACTTCTCTAAAACCATAACAATTACATTTTATTAAGAACAGCTGATTTTATCGTACAGTTCTGCTTGCTACAACATGCTTGTGTGAAAGATTTAAGAGTGTTTTTATACTATAGAATTTTAAATTATCTGATTAATGGAATTTCCATTTAGCTTCATGTTGTGTTGGTATCACTTATTAACATAGAATTCTGCAGTTTTACAAGAGCTAGAGATACTGAGAAGTTGGTTATTTCAGTCTAAAATGACAGGAAAACCATATATTTTAACTATATATTTAATCTACTCTGTATTTTAGACTACAGATAAATTTAAGCTTTTGCTTTAAAGAATAACAATTTGTTAATTTTGCTACCCACATCATGAACAAAACAACAAAATTAGTGTGACCATATCTTTATTAAGCCATCTGTTCACCATAGAACTTCCAAGACATTCCTCCAAAGTTTTAAAATCAGATTGTTTCATAGGACTCAGAGTGAAGTGATGATATTGTAGTTTTTTTGGTAGAAAGAGTTACTGAATATAAAAGTTTGAAGATAATGAGGGAAAGAGACTATAATGATCCCAAGAGATGTTTTCTTGATTAGAAGGTGGATTATGCAGAAGAGCAGAAGTTGTACCCTTGTTGTACACTGTGCTCAAAACAAAAGTCATTTATCCCTTGTAGTTTCCCATAAATGTGTGATGTTGATGCTAACAAAATGTTCAAATCACTAAACATGAATTAACAGTTTGCTAGTGGATTGTGTTAGGCAGTTACTATCAATATGCAAAATAGCCTACATCTTCCGATTTATACATGCCACAAGCACAGCTTGCTCTATGCAAATGCATGGCATTGGAGAGTTAAAGGTAAACATAAAAGGAGACATAGGCATAGTAGCAAACAAAATTAAATTTCCTATCAACTAGAAGAAAGACCCACACAGGAATAGTAAGGCACAGAACCTCACTTTTTTCTCTTTCAACTGAAGTGTAAGCTACTCAAAGACTTTTAAAGTTGTCATTTTTAAAGCGTAACACATGCTGTACAACCACTTAGCTTCATAACTTTTATTATTAACTAACATGTTCATTATATAGATTTTATTCATATGCTTTTGAGGGCAGCAATTTTTATCATCAGTGTAACTCCATAATTTTTGTTAATGTCTTATTCATAGTACAATGCTGAGTACAGATTTGTTTATGGGAGAAGAGAGCGATATATAACAGTTAAAAAATTAACATCTATATTATATTGTTAACATGTTATTTAACATTGTTATTTATAAAAATCTTCTCCAAATCAATAAAAGATAAAATAATCTATTTAAGAGCGACAGAATAGATACAGGTAGATGGTTAATAAAATAGGGACAATAAATGCCTAGTAAACAAATGTGGTGTTGGAGAAGACTCTTGAGAGTCCCTTGGACTGCAAGGAGATCCAACCAGTCCATTCTGAAGGAGGTCAGCCCTGGGATTTCTTTGGAAGGAATGATCCTAAAGCTGAAACTCCAGTACTTTGGCCACCTCATGCAAAGAGTTGACTCATTGGAAAAGACTCTGATGCTGGGAGGGATTGAGGGCAGGAGGAAAAGGGGACGACAGAGGATGAGATGGCTGGATGGCATCACCGACTCGATGGATGTGAGTCTGGGTGAACTCCGGGAGTTGGTGATGGACAGGGAGGCTTGGCGTGGGGCAATTCATGGGGTCACAAAGTCGGACACGACTGAGTGACTGAACTGAACTGAACTGAACTGAAACAAAAGTGACTATACTTGACCTCATTTAACATAAAAGAACTGAAAATGACAACCCAAAAATTATTTCACACCTATCAGATTAGAAAAAATATAAAAATATTACATATTAGAAATGATAGTAGGGGAATATAAACCCTAAAACTGTTTAGAAAATATATTTTATTCCAGAATCATTGGAGAGCAATTTGGTTCTATCTCATAGACATAGTAAGATTCATTAATTTCACTTAAATTTGTAGAAAAAATCTTACACATAAGAACAAAGAGACAAAGATGAACAGAGAGACAAAGATGAATAGACTGAAGTAATATATAAAAATATATATGTTCTGAAATCAATTAGGCAAAGCAGACTGCAAAATTACATGTATTTATATGTGTGTATATGTATATGTCAGAGAAGGAAATGGCACCCCACTCCAGTACTCTTGCTTGGAAAATCCCATGGACGGAGGAGCCTGTTAGGCTGCAATCCATGGGGTCCCTAAGAGTCGGACACGACTGAGCGGCTTCACTTTCACTTTTCACTTTCATGCATTGGAGAAGGAAATGGCAACCCACTCCAGTGTTCTTGCCTGGAGAATCCCAGGGACGAGGGAGCCTGGTGGGCTGCTGTTTATGGGGTTGCACAGAGTCGGACACGACTTAAGTGACTTAGCATAGTAGAGCATATGTATATGTGAATCTAATAGTACTTAAGTTAAAAATAAGTGCTCAATATCAATTAAAGATATACAGACATGTATACAGCCCAAATTAATGGCATTGTTTCCTTGGGAATAACAACAGGTGTTCTCCTGGGAGAGGAATTCAAAAAAATTAAACTATGTATTTAATGTTTCTTTATCCTTTCTTAAAAAAAAATCACAAGATTTAGTTGGTCAGTACACAGACGTTTGTCATATTATTCTCTGGATTTTTTCTAATTTTTAAAGAAACATTCATTGTATTTATATGTTATATGTATTTTCTAGTTACAATTTATGTGATGTTACATAATACCTAATTTGGGCTTCCTTGGTGGCTCAGAGGTAGAGAATGTGCCTGCAATACAGGAGACACAGATTTGATCCCTGGGTTGGGAAGATCTGGAGAAGGAAAAGCAACCTACTCCAGTATTCTTGCCTGGAGAAGGAAACAGCAACCTACTCAATATATACACAATATAACAACTAAACCACCACTGCCAATTTGGATAAAATGAGTGTGTGTTAGTCACTCAGTCCTGTCCGACTCTCTGTGACTCCATGAACTGTAGCCCATCAGGCTCCTCTGTCTGTCTACGGAATTCTCCAGGCAAGAATACTGGAGTGGGTTGCCTTTTTCTTCTCCACTACAGAGCCAAAGCCAAAGAGAAAGAGATGCACTGTCTATATTATTGCAGTGAGGTTTGAAAAAATTAGTTTATTTTTATATTGTAACTCAGAACCGAAATTAATCATCTTAAAACAGATGTTCTCAACCAATAAAAAACACTCTTTGGTTAATCACTGAACTGGTTGCCATCACCTCACATCTGTATCTTGAGTTGATGTTTTTTTCCAGTCTTCTGTCATCTCAGACATGTGCTCTGAAAATCTCCATTGCTATTGAATGATTTCACAACTTACAGGAAACAAAATTAGATTGCCCATGTAACAACCCATACCATCATTCATTCCAGTACTCTGGTGGCATCTTGAAATATCTCTAAGTAAAGGGTTTATCGTAATTAATTTGTTAAACATTCAATCAGGAAACTAGTAACTTTCTTAAGTTTTTATATATACTTATCTGTTGGTTTCTTTTTTAACGTAAAATCTTGGAAACTACCTTTCATTTTCTCAAAGGAGATTTATCTTTCTAAAGCTTTTTCATTACACAGTCATTATGTGTTACCCCAGTGGTGCAGCATTGACATCACAAGTTTCTCCCTGGACTTAATCTTCAGATCATGGTCAAAGAAAATGATGGTATTGAATCTCAATTTATAAAAATTAATTTATTATTTGAGCATCAATTAAAGAGATACTTAGATTACACATGGTGACTTAAACATTGCAATTTGAACTACAAAAAAAATAACACAAAAGAAAGGACATATTTACATCAAATTTTTATTTTGCTGTTGTTGCCTGATAGGGCAAAAAGAACAATAATAAGATTTCTCTTTGATCTGCTGATCAAAGCCAAAGATCAAACTGGTGTGATATGACCATCATTTCCAATTTTCTGTGAATGAAAGTGCATACTAAACTGTTACCAGGCTGGCATGACATTCTAATTTAGGGTCTTCTCAATGGTTTTCTCATACCTTGCCTACAACTGATACATGATTGACTGGGAGTTAACTTCAGAATAGCTGGTATTTTTGAAGTCTTTTTTGAGGGGAAAGTGCGTAAGTTTCATCCTAGAAAGCAGGGGTAAATTTTTGGTTTCTGTTTTTAAAGCATTCTACAGATAAAATAATCTACAGTCTGTAGTTACAAATGTATTAAGAAATTTGGATAGACTCTTCCCATGTTAGGTTTGTCTGCTGCTGCTGCTGCTGCTGCTGCTAAGTCGCTTCAGTCGTGTCCAACTCTGTGCGACCCCATAGACGGCAGCCCACCAGGCTTCCCCGTCCCTGGGATTCTCCAGGAAAGAATACTGGAGTGAGTTGCCATTTCCTTCTCCAATGCATGAACGTGAAAAGTGAAAGTGAAGTCGCTCAGTTGTGTCCGACTTTTAGCGACCCCATGGACTGCGGCCTACCAGGCTCCTCCGTCCATGGGATTTTCCAGGCAAGAGTACTGGAGTGGGGTGCCATTGCCTTCTCTGTAGATTTGTCTAGTTGGATTTAAATCTATAAATGATATACTGTGAAGGAAAAGCTGTACTACTGGTTCATCCACGGCAAAAGTAAAGTAATTCACAAAATTTATTTCAGCAATGAGACATCAATAGAAATAACAGAGACAGGTTTGAAAGGGATAAGTAACTTAGAAATTGTAACTATATTTTTATTTATCTTCTTTTAGTGTTTTTGCTACTGATAGATATCAGTATACATCTTTATCTTTGTCACAGTAGATTTTCTTATTTATTAAAAATATCATCATTCTGTTTTCTTTGATAACTAGCTATGATCCAGGTCAGTCTGTAATGTGCTTTTCTACTTATCATGAATAGAATAAATTCTGCATACAAGATCTTCATCATAATCAAGCATCCCATAAACTTTTAAATTTTAGCTCTCCTTTGAGACATCAGATGCAATATATTGGGCTCTAATTGCCTAGCTTTAAGATATCTGAAGTGGTAATACCTCAAATTTTTGGATATTTGCTAATGCAAATCGTTCCCAGCTTATTCCTGCTATAGATTTGAATATTTTTCCAGTAAATTTCCTTAAATAGAAAACATTGAAACAGCTTTTGTGTACATGGCACTTTTTTTGTGAAAACAGAAAAAGTAAATTGCTAATATCAAATCTAAAATACTAGATTTCCCCAGATTTTAATTAGTTTGGAGAAGTAAAGTGTGTAATTCTCTACTGAGACAGCATGCCATGGTAGTTCAGAGCTGATTTTGAGGTCAAACAACTCGAGCTTCACAGGCTTTCAAATCTATGTGTCATAGTATGCATACAATTATCAAAATACTAACTAACCTTTGGTAGTTGAAAAATTAAGCAAATAGGCAGATAAAGCATTTAACAAAGGATCTTGCATATAGTAAGCCTTTTCTGTGTCAGCCCCTGTTTTTATTGGAATAGATGTTGGTTATAGTGGCGAATACCTGGCACCATAAATCAAACGTGGTATGTACTTGATAAATGGTAAGTCTTAAGAGCATGAGTAATAATTAGCATTAAATACCCAGAAACATTATTAAAGTTCACTTACATTTCCTCTAAATGATTCTACATTCCACTATTTTTTAAAAATATGTTTTTTCTTTTACTTATTTATTTATTTAAGTAAATAAGACACATAAGAACTGGAAGATCATCTCACTTTTGCCAGTAGGGTACCCTTGAGACATCTTAAATTTTAGCTTAAAAATAGATAATAGAGGTTAATGTGCATTTCATATTTAAATCTCCTAGGATGCATGTGATTCACTGAAGGCTAAATTCTTTATTAGTGTTTAAGAAATTTTGGCAAAATTATTTCCACTTTATTATCATAGTAATCTTAGATAACAACCATCTACCTGACTTTGTAAATTCCTTGAATGCTGTCTTATTTTTGAATTTCTTATACTTGGAATAACCACAGGTATTTTAAATCTCAAGCCATTTAATGTAAAAAACCTGGAGTTATTTGTGAATATTTTGCCCTCAAATCCACATCCACATTTTTATGCTTTTCAAATCACTGTATTGCCTTTATTTTGTAGCTTCTGATGTAAAAGTTTTAGTGCCACATGTAAGACATTTTAGTGGCATAATTATAAGGGCTATTTGAAAAAATCAGCAAAAAAATATAATACACCATTCTGAAACTATATATTTTGACCTAAATATTTCATTTTCTGAATAATTCTTTATATTTTAACATAAAATTTTCTCTTGGAAGCAAAGGGCAAAAATAAGGTAACATTTATTGAATACTTTCTGGCAACATGTTAACTGCTTTATACTCCTTATTTCATTCACTTCTCACTAAGATCTATAAATTAGGTGTTAGTGTTCAACATTCAGAAAATGAAGATCATGGCATCTAGTCCCATCACTTCATGGGAAATAGGTGGGAAAACAGTAGAAACAGTGTCAGACTTTATTTTTTTGGGCTCCAAAATCACTGCAGATGTTGACTGCAGCCATGAAATTAAAAGACGCTTACTCCTTGGAAGGAAAGTTATGACCAACCTAGATAGCGTATTGAAAAGCAGAGACGTGACTTTGCCAACAAAGGTCCGTATAGTCAAGGCTGTGGTTTTTCCAGTGGTCATGTATGGATGTGAGAGTTGGACTGTGAAGAAAGCTGAGCAGGGAAGAATTGATGCTTTTGAACTGTGGTGTTGGAGAAGACTCTTGAGAGTCCCTTGGACTTCAAGGAGATCCAACCAGTCCATTCTAAAGGAGATCAGCCCTGGGTATTCTTTGGAAGGAATGATGCTAAAGCTGAAATTCCAGTACTTTGGCCACCTCTTGCGAAGAGTTGACTCATTGGAAAAGACTCATGCTGGGAGGGATTGGAGGCAGGAGGAGAAGGGGATGACAGAAGATGAGATGGCTGGATGGCATCACTGACTCGATGGACGTGAGTTTGAGTGAACTCCGGAAGTTGGTGATGGACATGGAGGCCTAGTGTGCTGTGATTTATGGGGTTGCAAAGAGTCAGACACGACTGAGCGACTGAACTGAACTGAACTGATACTTATCTTACAAAGAAAATTTGTAAGTTTAATAATTTGTTTGTTTGTTTTTAGAATGAACACATGCCAATGATTTTATTTAACTCATTAATTAAAGAGGGCACAAGTAAGATATTACAACCAATTCAATGAGTAATTCAAAGAACAGAAACAGGTAGAAGCAATCAGGAATACTAAAATGAATTTGCTTAGTAGAGCAAAAATGTGGGAGATCAGTTGCACCTCTGCCAGACAAAATTAATTTGCCTATTTATGGACAAGAATCAAGTGTCTTGCTGACAGTTCCATCGACTTTACAGAGTTGTAAAATAGTTTAGCCACACTGAAAAATGCAGAGACCCCACAGAATCAGATGACCTGGAGAGTATATTTTTGTTGTTCAGTTGTGTCTGATTTTTGAGACCCCATGGACTGCAGCATGCCAGGCTTCCTTGTCCTTCACCACTTCCTGGAGTTGGCTCAAACTCATGTCCACTGAATCAGTGATGCCATCCAACCATCTCATCCTCTGTCATCCCCTTATCCTCCTGCCTTCAATCTTTCCCAGCATCAGGGTCTTTTCAGATGAGTCACTTCTTTGCATCAGGTGGCCAAAGTATTGGAGCTTCAGCTTCAGCATCCAATGAATATTCAGGACTGATTTCCTTTAGGATGGACTGGTTGGATCTCCTTGAAGTCCAAGGGACTCTCAAGAGTCTTCTCCAACACCACAGTTCAAAAGCATCAATTCTTCGACGCTCAGCTTTCTTTATGATCCAACTCTCACATCCATACATGATTACTAGAAAAACTATAGCTTTGACTATACAGATATTTGTAGGCAAAGTAATATCTACTTTTTAATAAGTTTGTCATAGCTTTTCTTCCAAGGAGCAAGCATCTTTTAATTTCATGGCTGCAGTCACTATCTGCAGTGATTTTGGAGCCCCAAAAACCAAAGTCAGCCACTGTTTCTATTGTTTCCACATCTATTTGCCATGAAGTGTTGGGACCAGATGATGTTTAAACTTGTCTGTCCCTGATACTTAAAGGAAAATTGAAATGAATGTTACTTAGAAATTGAAGAAGAATATGGAACCCTACTATAGAGTCTTAACATTTTTAGAAGGGAAAAATGCCCTCTATTCTGTATTTGACTGATTTTCTTGATAAGAATTTATAAATAAATTTATATCTTCTTGGTTTAACTCTATTATTCCTGATGACTAAGCTACTTTGGTCATTGTTAGAGAGTTCTGAAAGACGCTTAAGACTCAGAACTGTTTCAATAAATTTGAAAAAAGTGTAGCATAATGTCTAAGAAGTTCTAATATTGTTTTCAAAAACCTTAAAGGAGACTTTTTAACCACAGAAGATAATATTTTCTTATGTTAAAAAAAAATTATGGATTAACATCTGGAGAAGGAAATGGCAACTCACTCCAGTATTCTTACCTGGAAAACTCCATGGACAGAGCAGCCTGGTGGGCTGCAGTCTGTGGGGTTGCAAAGTGTCTGCCACAACTGAGCGACTCAGCATATGGCTTTACATAGTGCATCATTAGAATATTCAGCGTTGCCACATCTGGTTTGGAATGATAGCAGATAGGAGAAAACATGGGCTCGGAAGGCAGAGTTTAAATCTAGTGCCTGTCTTTGATCTCTTCTGTATTCTTAGTCAAGGTATTCAACTTTTTCTCTTATATAATAAAAATAATTTTTACTTTGGTTGTTTCTTATAATTTAACTAAGATATATACATTTTAATATTGTATTAGCTAAAATAGTCATGATAATTATTCGATCCTTTTTCATGTTTAGCTCTGTTCTAGAAAAGAGAAATAG
Organism: Bos mutus; assembly: GCF_027580195.1. Lineage (NCBI taxonomy): Eukaryota > Metazoa > Chordata > Mammalia > Artiodactyla > Bovidae > Bos > Bos mutus. Next base: position 31,005,912 of record NC_091630.1, on the reverse strand, counting down.
ATTATATACTGTTCAGTTCATGAAGGTAATTATTTTAATAAAATCAGAATCAATTCCTTTAACTTCTGATTTGAAGCTGCTTAAAATTGTGTAACAGAAATCATATTATTTAACATTCTTTATAAATCCATGCAGGTACACTGAAGAATTAAAGATCAAGCTGAAATTTCTGATTAAGAAACTCAGATGTGAAAATGAGATGGTTATTTACAGATGTCAGAGTTTAATTTCTGTTTTTGAAATGGTGATTAATTGTGAAAAGCTAAACCTGATACTTCCAGTCGCTGCACCTTTCAAAATTCAAGATTGTAAATAATTTCTTTAAAACAGGAAAACAACATGGGGCAAAATATTTGTGTGTATGTATACTTACACACTTTTGTGGAAAGTAAAATTGTGGTTACTTTATGAAACTTTATGACCCTATTTGTGAAACTGGGTCAATTGTTTCACAAAAGTAAGGGGGAGAGAGGAAATAAAAATCATCTTTAATATTAAAAAACAATGCAAGTAAAGAAAGAAAAATAACAGTGAATGTATATATTACAGATCAGCTAAAATATAATTGTTCTGGAGACACAATCATTTTGATAAAAATTGTATCTTTATAACACTAATTACCTTTTTTGGTCTTGTAATAGCTAAATAAAATAGAAAAACATGGCTTTTGTTAAGTGTTTATTTCTATTTTGTTTTCTGTCTCATCAACGTAAATGTGAAATACTGGAAATCTTGTATATCCTTCCTTGTTTGTCCCTGTTGCTCTTTACCAATACTTCAAATTATATTAGCATGGCTTCCCTCATGGCTCAAACAGTAAAGAATCTGCTGCAGTGCTGGAGACCTGGGTTCAATTCCTGGGTTGGGAAGATCCCCTGGAGAAGGACATGGCAACCCATTCCAGTATTCTTGCCTGGAGAATCCCATGGCCTGAGGAGCCTGGCAGGCTACAGTTCATGGGGTCCCAGAGTCGGACACGACTAAGTGACTAACACTTTCACTTTTTCACTAGTTTCATATAAATTGTGTTGTATTTATTTTGTAAAACTACTTTTCGAAGCAATTCATGCCTCTGATGTAATTTGCTCATTAACAGTGTGAGGCTTCCTTGAATTTCCAAGTCTTGGTGTTCTTATTAAGTATGGTGGTAGCAACACTTGTTATTCTCTTCTTGGAGTTGTAATAGATAAATTACAGAAAAATCCTGCACTTTGAATATAACAGAACAATTCATACCTTTGGAATAATATTGCATTATACTATAATTACTGATTTATTTGTAAATATCCCCCTATAGATTAAGATTATACCTTTGAGAGTCCAAGAACATAGGTTGGACTGCATCACTGCATAAGTTCACACTGCGTCACAAGTGACAAGCATGTTCCCTGCTACGGGGTAGATGCCATATATTTATGGAAAAAGTGAATGAAACACTGTCATACATTATGAGTTTCTGAAAATTCCTTTAAACTTTTGTTATTTAGAATTTTTAAAAATAACATCAACTAATATTGTTTGTTGAATCTCTGAAACAATACTGTATTTCCTACAAAGAATTTGTACAAGATTTCTTTCAAGGTGTTAACTTACTGCATGATCTATTACAACATTTTAAAATAACAAATTAAAATTGATCTTTAGAAAGATGTTTTAAATGGGGTGTTCCAATTTAGAAAGTTGAAAAAAATTTTCTCATTGATATTTTCAATATCTAAGTTTATTTAAAGAGATGAATAAACTTCAGTATATAAATATGTATATACACACAAATATACATACTGTATATATTTATATATAGTATGTATATATATATGAAGTGTATATAAAGTGTATATACATGCATGCTAGGTCGCTTCAGTCGCATCTGTCTCTGCAACCCTATGGACTGTAGCTGGCCAGCCTCCTCTGTCCATGGGATTCTCCAGGCAAGAATACTAGAGTAGGTTGCCATGACCTCCTCCAGGGGATCTTGGCCATCCAGGGATGGAACCCACCCCTCCTATGTGTCTTGCATCGGCAGGCACGTTCTTTACCATTAGGGCCACCTGGGAAGCCCAAAGATAAATGAACCTAAATCAATCTATGTAAAACTCTCTGAATCACACCAGGTTCTGAGATTAATGGAAAAACCAGGCAACCTTGACGGAAGTGCTTACCAAGTATTCTCGTTGTTATTTGAGGATTACTTATAATATTACTTTAGGAGCTTTAGAGATGGAATTTTTTCAGAATGAAAAGCTGTGTCAAGGAAGGTCCATCCAATGACAAAGGCAGTTCTAAGGTAGTGGCCTTGCAAAAGGAGTACTTCTGGTCATCAGAGTGCCCTCTGGTGGCCTGGTTGAATAATTCTAGTCCCTTCTCACTTGGAAGTGAACAGACAATAGAAGTTAATTTAGTTTCTGAAAGAGGCTTTTTAGTCACTGGCAGCAACCGGGCAACAGTAATTTGCAAACCCTGCCCTTTATTAAAATTCATTGTTGCTTTCAGAGTTAGAGAACTATAATTTCAGAGATCCAAGCAAGACCAAAAAGAAATAACATTTTATATAATCACTTTCAAAAGCTGCTGTATAATTAAACACATGTGCAATTAATTTTAGGCAAAAACAGCAGCTATTATGCAGTAGAAAGTTGCTTTATACTAGCCCTGGTTTATAGCAACAGAATGGATATGATGTCAAGTGTTATAATTTGGCATGATTCCAGTAAATTTACAATTTTGTGAAAGTGCTATCAATAGAGCATTGTTTTTGCTTTACTATGCTTTTCTCCAGCTTTGTGGCTCTGTTTTAGCAGCAAAACATGTGGCGTATTAGTTGTATCAGTTTGGGCTATAGCTGTAGGGTGTGTAATACCAAGAAATCTATATTGAATCCCAGTTATAAAATAAAAACAATCCCAATCAATGTGGGGGGGCAGTGTACATAAAATTTGCGTATTTAACTTTTCTGCTTTCTTGTATATAATTTATTGAGTGCATTTGTAAAATGAACTAATTATAGAATGATTTTAATATGGGATAAAATAAAAACTAAATGTCCTGCTATAAAGTTTTTTAAAAGACATAATTTTTGTTCCAGATAGTCACATCTCTGCATAAAGCTCAAGTTGTAGTAATAAGTTGAAAGGCAAGGTCTACCTTGTAAACATTATGACATTATATAACTGGTGAAACCATTTTAAACACAGATTGTGTGAGGAATGCACGGGTCTTTATATGATGCATTCCCTAGTAGTGTACAGTATTCTTATCAGATAAGCAAAAGCACAAACAAAAACAAATCATCAAATAGTTTACTTTTTAGCTCATGATCCAATTAATGTTTAACTTAGGTCGTTCTGGGACAAATAGAGTAGAGTAGATTTGTTGAGGAAAGCTTATATCATAATTTTGAAATTTAACGTTTCCACTTTTATTAAATTAACCTTTGATAGTGAGTTACAGGCAAACTTTGAAATAGTGCAATACAGGAAGACAACTCTTTTAAAATGCAAGCAGTTGTATTCTCAATGAACTTCACTGCATTCTTGAAACAATGCCAGCAGAGGTTCAGAAAGTAAAGAAACTGTGAAAACCAGCTTTGAAATAAGGACATTTATCAGAAGTTCAGAATCCTTATATCAGAGCTGTGACCATAGAAAATTATTTGAATCCGTAAATAAGCCATATGCACTGCCATCTAGACCAAGATAATATAAGATCTTGATTTTTAATATGTAGTTGTTTGTAGAAGGAGTTCTGAGAGAAAAGAAATGGTTTGGAAGACCCCCTTCAACATGACAGTAGATCTTGCTTCTTTGTGAACTTTACACATCAAGCTAATTAATTAATTCAACTGGCACTTAGGACTTTCTATATGCCAAGGACTGCACAATGTCCTGGGAGCCATTGATGAACAAAATAAACATAGCTTCTACCTTGAGAGATTTATGTTCTCCCTAAATAATAAACAAGTAAATGAAGTTCAGTAATTATTTTTGAAGAGCCTCTTGGTGAAAGTGGAAGAGGAGAGTAAAAAAGCTGGCTTAAAACTCAACATTACAAAAACTAAGAATATGGCATCTGGGCCTGTCACTTTATGGCAAATAGATGGGGAAAGACTGGGAAGAGTGACAGATTATTTTCTTGGACTCCAAAATCACTGCAGATGATGACTCCAGCCATGAAATTAAAAGATGCTTGCTCCTTGGAACAAAAGCTATGACCAACCTAGATATTAAAAAAATAAATAAAAGCAGAGACATTACTTTGCCTTCAAAGGTCTGACTAGTCAAAGCTATGGTTTTTCCGGTAGTCATGTATGGATGTGAGAGTTGGATCAGAAAGAAGGCTGAGCACCGAAGAATTGATGCTTTTGAACTGTGATGTTGGAGAAGACTCTTGAGAGTCCCTTAAACTGCAAGGAGATCCACCCAGTCCATCCTAAAGGAAATCAGTCCTGAATATTCATTGGAAGGGCTAATGCTGAAAATGAAACTCCAATAATTTGGCCACCTGATGCACAGAACTGACTCACTGGAAAAGACCCTGAATGCTGGGAAAGACTGAAGGCGGGAGGAGAAGGGAATGACAGAGGATGAGATGTTTGGATGGCATTACCGACTCGATGAACATGAGTTTGAGCAGCTCCCGGAGTTGGTGACGGACAGGGAGGCTTGGCGTGCTGCAGTCCATGGGGTTGCAGAGTAGAACACGACTGAGCCACTGAAATGAGGTGAACTGAAGCCTGGAGATTAAGCAAAACCTCTTTTTAGGTCAGGGACAATTAAGGTGAAATTGGAAGGAGAGAGTAAGTGCAGGAATGGAGCTGCTATAATTTGGAGAAACTGAAAGGAGGCCTGTTTAGCTGTAGTACAGTGTGTTCTAGAGCACATGGGCATTTTAGTACACGGATGGTATTATAAATAAAATGAAAATAATTAAAGGGTTTATACCTTGTTCTCATTTATCCTTTAAGCTGATCACCCTTTCTGTAGAGGATAAATACATTGCCAAGATGCAAGAGTGAAAATAGGCCATATACTAGGAGCATATCACAGCATCCAGCAGAGAGATTTGGTGGTTTAAAATATTGTGGTAGCATTGGAGATGGATAGAAGTGAGCAGCTAAGAGATTTATTTGAGGGGTAAATATGGAAACATTTGTAGTTGAATTATAGAAAAGGAGCCAGATATAAGTACAACTGTTAATTTTCTACAACTGGAGAGTTGGTGGTCCTGGTTACCAAAGATGGCGGAATCTGAAAAGAAAGCATGAAATACGTTTTAGACATATTAAATTTGAGATGCTCATGAGGCATCTAAATGGAGATGTTAAATAGGCAGTTGGGTGTGTAAATCAAAAGCACAGATAAGAGGTTTGGGTTGGATTTAATTGTGAGAATTGTCAGCATATAATCAAGCACTGTTCTCATACTCATGTTCTGATAACCAAGACCCTTGACCTGGGAGAGCAGTTCCCACAATAGGAAGGAGCATTTTCAGCTCCAGATATTTATTTTCTGTTTTTTTTTTTTTAACCTCTAATAAATCATTTTAGTATGTGGTACATTTTCTCAGAGCTTTGTAGTGTTGTGGAAATTATTATAGTTTCATAGTGATGAGGTCCAGAATAGTATAGTTGAAAAAAATCATTTGCCTCAGATCAGAACTTATATTTACTATTTATCAATGGTGTGACTTTAGGTGGGCTAGTTAATATATCTGAGCCTCTGTTTACTCACACTCCATGAAAATATGGGACTAAAAATATTTTCTGTACCAACAGAGTAGTTATATTCATATTTTGTGTTGAGGAATCTAACCTAAAATATGTCACAGTTAATGTTAAAGAATTTTAACTGAAAGGGTTACTAAAGAGAATTAACTCATTAATACCTGACTATAATTTATTTTATTTTATTTTATTTTTTTACTGACCCACCCAGCCCTTGGACGGAATCTCCCAATACCTGACTATAATTTAAAAGGTTGTCCTACCTAGATCACATTTGTGTACTAGAAATATATTACTAATATCATTATGAAAGTGCATGCTTTTCTGATTAGTAGGATGAGGGTCATAATTGATGCATCTATTTGGAATTTGAAAATTAGAAAAAACTGTTTATTACAATAAGAAAATTAAATGGTTGATTTACCTCTTTAGAGTTAAGTAACTTCAGATATCTTTAATATTGGCTCCGTTTGATGATTGTGGGTATTTTGATAATTTAACATATTTTTCCAAATGAAAACAAGATAAACTAGTTTGAGTAAAGAATCAGGGAATATGCTACAGTTTCTGAAATGGTTAGCAGACTAAGGCTACCATGGTTACATTTCCTCAGCTTCTGTAAGGGAGTAACCATTAAATAATAATAACCCCAAATTGTAAAATGATTGAAACAGTTATTTACTTCATCCCCAAAAGGTACTTAATACTGAGTTAGGATATAGTAATGTGCTTTATTCATAAAAAAGAAATGTTCTGAATTAGTGTTATCAAGTGGAAGGAAAGGAAGGGATATTTTAAAATATTGATTAGATATCTTTCTGCCAATTTTGAATGTGAATTATAAAATAGAAAGTTATATATTCCTTTATTTTTTTACAGTGAAGTACTGCAGAAGCTATATGTGTACAATCTATCCTCATATTAGGAAATTAAGGTCAATTTTGGAATAGAATTTGTATTATTTTCTGAAGGGTAAAATTCAGTTTAAATAACAAAACCGTGTGCTATATTATGATAAATAATTTAAATTTAGATTTTTATATATTTTCTCAGGGTAATCACGATAGATTACATAACAGACAACCTATTTCACTGTTTCTCCATTTATAAACATAAGAACTCTGTATCCCTGCAAAATAAATTTCAAATGTTTTCTGATATTAGTGAGTTTATTCCACTGAAAAATTTGACCAGAAATGACTTGATTTACATATAATAACTTATTTAATAATTTATTTTGGGAAGGGGTAAGAGTTGGAGATGTTTTGAAGATCTCTCTTCAGAGTGTTGGGATTTAACAGAATAATGGCATATCTGCAGAATAACTGCCATAATAATAACAATAGTTTATACTTAGTGCTTATTATGTGCTAAGCGTTTTATCAGCATAATATAATTGTCATAACAACCATATGTAGTGATTATTAATATCTTTGCTTTACATGTATGAAAATTGGGGCTCATGGAGACTGTGACTTGCTTAAGGTCACTCAGTTAATACGTGGAAGAGCTAGGATAGGAATCCATGTTGGCTCAATCCCAAGTCCACATGATAACTAAGACACAGTAATGGATAAAAGGATGTGTTGATCTTCTTAGGCATATTTAATAGTAATTAAGTACTTATTACTGATTATTGCAGCATTAATTTATTCAATTTTGCTATTCTTTATATGACAGGAACAACTCTTTTTACTAAGATTCTGTTTGCTTATCAAATATAGGTATGTGGCATCAATGATGAATCTGCCTTCTTGTTCAATAAATTGATTTTTTTTTTATATTGCTATGGGCTGAATATTTGTAACTTCACCAAATTCATATTTTCTTTTTTTTCCTTTTTTAAAATTTAAAAAAAATTTTTTATTTTATTTTTAAACTTTATATAATTGTATTAGTTTTAGTAGTTTTATTATTAGTACTAGTGCACTGGGACGACCCAGAGGGATGGTATGGGGAGGGAGGAGGGAGGAGGGTCTAGGATGGGGAACACATGTATACCTGTGGCGGATTCATTTTGATATTTGGCAAAACTAAAACTAAATTGATTTTTATATGAAAACAATTTCCCCACTTAATTCTTTCCACAAAGAACAGAGAAGATGGTATCTGATAAATCATATAATTAAATAAATTATTGAATATGTACCTAATAAATAATTTATAACTATTAAGACTATGTTGTAAAACATTTATGACATTCATAATTTTTACAATCTGTTATTGAAATTCTTAATTTTTGCAATCAGTTATTGGTGAAAAACAGAGTATAAAATACTCAGTGCCATATGGTCTTTTGTATGAAAGGTGTATATTTCCATAGAAAATGCCTGAGTGTAAGTTCATCTTGCTCATTATTTCTGTATAACATCATAATGCCTGTTGTTATTTTTTATGTGATTTATATATACACACACACACACACACACACACATATAGTGAAGTAATAAACTAATATTTAAATACAAAAATGTAATAATGGACAAGATAGGCAAGGTTTATGTTCTCATAGAATTTCCATGTTAGGAGAATTGTCCCACCTTGGGGTTAAAATACTTCTCTGAGGTCATACAGAGGTTTAGGACCAGAGCTACATTTCAGATCTTCTTTAAATCACTTTACTGCAAGTTTTATGAGAAACCTTAAGCAAACACTTAGAATAGGGAATGATTGTATAAAAATAGTGCAATAAGGATAACTTCCTGAGCACAGGTATGACTTTAACTGGCTAATGGGGAATTAGTTTACCATTGGTGTAAGACTTTCTTTTCTCTAGTTGAGGAAACCTCCAAGCTTATTCTATTGTCTTCAGAATCCTTTTGCTGTCTCAACTTAGGTTTGATTCTGTTGCCATAGTTATAGTTTAAAAATATAATACTGGCTGTGTCATTTAACTTTTGTGAAAGCTTTCCATTTCTTCCTCGCAAGCATACCTACTCATGCACAAAATGAACAGATGGAAAAAGGCAAGGGCTCTCCTTTAGGGCCAGAGCCTCCCTATTAAGTTTACATTGCAGGGAAGAGAAATGGATAAATATAGAAAAAGTCTGCAGAAAGATAGCTTAAAGGAAATAGAGAAGAAAGAGGCTATCTTTCAGGTCAACAATTAAATCAGTTTTCCATGGAGTGAGAAAGGGACTGATACTTCTCCTCAAAGCTTCTGATGGAGTGGCATATCATAATAAATGGACAGAAAGGATTTGGAGAGAAAGACAAGTTTTCTAATAATATGTGTTTTCCTTGAGTATTTGTACTATATATATAGTACAAATATATATAAAAAAAAAATATATATATATAATTCTTTGACTAGAAGTGAAGGAAAAGAGGCTACAATTAAAAATTAGTTCTGTGGATATGGCTTTATTCCAAAAAGCACTTACCATTTTGCCAAAAAAAAAAAAAATATATATATATATATATATATATTTTTTAACATTTCAGTTCAGTTCAGTCACTCAGTCATGTCCGACTCTTTGCGACCTCATGAATTGCAGCACTCCAGGCCTCCCTGTCCATCACCAACTCCCGGAGTTCACTCAAACTCACGTCCATTGAGTCAGTGATGCCATCCAGCCATCTCATCCTCTGTCATCCCCTTCTCCTCCTGCCCCCAATCCCTCCCAGCATCAGAGTCTTTTCCAATGAATCAACTCTTCGCATGAGGTGGCCAAAGTACTGGAGTTTCAGCTTTAGCATCGGTCTTTCCAAAAAACATCCAGGACTGATCTCCTTTAGAATGGACTGGTTGGATCTCCTTGCAGTCCAAGAGACTCTCAAGAGTCTTCTCCAACACCACAGTTCAAAAGCATCAATTCTTCGGTGCTCAGCTTTCTTCACAGTCCAACTCTCACATCCATACATGACCACTGGAAAAACCATAGCCTTGACTATACGGACCTTTGTTGGCAAAGTAGTGTCTCTGCTTTTCAATATGCTATCTAGGTTGGTCATAACTTTCCTTCCAAGGAGTAAGCGTCTTTTAATTTCATGGCTGCAGTCACCATCTGCAGTGATTTTGGAGCCTCAAAAAATAAAGTCTGACACTGTCTCCACTGTTTTCCCACCTATTTTCCATGAAGTAATGGGCCTAGATGCCATGATCTTAGTTTTTTGAATGTTGAGCTTTAAGCCAACTTTTTCACTCTCCTCTTTCACTTTCATCAAGAGGCTTTTTAGTTCCTGTTCACTTTCTGCCGTAAGGGTGGTGTCATTTAGTCAGATAAATTTAGCTCAGTGATGGTAGGAAATACAGTATGTTATGCTTTAGTAAGCTTTCTTCTTCCATTTACCTCCAAGTATCCTTAAATGACCCCCCTGACCTGCCCTTGGGGGGGGAACAATAAGGTTGCTAAATTTAACAAGAACAACAAAATTCAGGATGCCTATGTACTAGTTATGGAGAAAGAAATGGCAACCCACTCCAGTATTTTTGCCTAGAGAATCCCATGGATCAAGGAGCCTGCCTGGTGGGCTACAGTCCATGGGGTTGCAAGAGTTGGATACGACTTAGCAACTAAACCACCACCATGTATGGCCTCAGTGTTAACTATTATCAATTGTATTATTTTTATATTTAATAGACTTTATTTTTAGAATAATTTTAGGTTCCTAGCAAAATTGAACAGAAAGTACTGTGTACTATATACTCTTTAATCACATACTCATGGCCTGCCCTAATTTTTTTAGAGTATGAATCTAATTATACATCTTAGATTTTTAAATTTCATGCATGGTTTTAAAACTGCAAGCAACAGTTCAATACAAAAGTTTATATATGACAGTGAAGTTAGGAAGAATTGAAGCAAGTTTTCCTTAAGTATATAGTGAAATTATGAATCATAATAGTGGAATGTTTCTTTCTAACCTAGCTGTCTTTTTGATTGAATTTTATTACAACTAACAACTTAGTTAAGTATAATATTGCTAATTGGAAACAATGAGATTTAAAATGTTTATAACCTGTATTTTCTTGAGCATGTGTTTTTAAGGACTACTACACCAGGTGGTACATCTTTTACAATCCAAGAACTTACAGCAGTATTTCATTATCATCCAAAGTCCATAGTTTACATTACAGTTCACTCTTGATGTTGTACATTCTATGGGTTTTGACAAATATGTAACGATATGTGTCCATCATTATAGCATTGTACAGAGTAGTTCCCTGACCCCCAGAACCTCTATTCTCTTCCTATACATCACACCCTTGCTAATTTTTTTAATTTATGTTTTTGAGTACATACTTTGTGTACAACAGTGTATTCTACTAACAATTGTAACAAAAATAATTAATCTTATAATTTCATAAATATATAGCATTGCAAAAATTATATTTAGTTTAATATTGCAATAAAATATTTTGCATATTTTCACATGTACATTTGTGCATGATTATAGTATGATTTTGAATATAATAACACAAGGGCAGTATCCTTTGCTGTTTCATCATATAAAAGATTCTCATGTGCAGTTATGAATAAGTTTAAAATAATGTACTATTTTGGTGTAGCTTTTTTTCAAAGATAGTTGGTACTTCATCCAATAAAGTTTCATGTTTTTTCACTTTATGGAATTAATAGACATTTTATTCTAAAATTTTAAGTTGGTTTCATGTTTTCCTAGACTCAGAAGGTGAAATGACTTGTACATTTAATACAGTAATTTGTATTAAAATGAGACTTGTATACAAATAAATCCAACATATTTGCTAATTTAATGACTCCAGATAATCTAGAACAGTACATATTCATTTATAAGTATGCTTATTCTTATTCATAAACATAATTACGTATGTTTAAAATATCTTACCAAAATAGATATCTTGGATTTAGGGTTATACAGAACTTTTATCCTCCTATAACCTAATGTACCTTATGTTTAATAAGTGATGTCCACTATATGGTTTATTATCATTTTCCATCTTGTGTGTAAGGGTGTGTATGGAGTTCTGTGTAAAGATGAAAATTAAACACGTTATTATTCTCTCCTGAAATCCATCTAAAACAAAAAAGATTTTTTTAAAATTTTATTTTATTTTTAAGCTTTACAAAATTGTATTAGTTTTGCCAAATATCAAAATGAATCTTTTTAAATGAAAAAGACTCACAAGAATATAAATAGTAGAAGGGGATTAAAACCAAACAAAATTTGGGAGCTAGTATTCAGATGAACCAGTTGTAACAGACTTAGAAGTCTCCAGAAGGTTGAGTCATAAGTCACTAGTGGGAAAAGCTAAGAGGCAATCTGGTTTATACCTCACTATATCCAGAAAGTCTCACAAATTGGTAGCACCAGAAACCCTTAATAGAGGCAGTGGAAGTCATGCTTAAAAGAGGAAGATCTAATTAAGAATTGGAAGAATTCAATTAAGAAAATCCATTAAGAAGTGGTGAGAGGACCAAAAACCTGCAACTGGGCAACATCCCTTTTCTTACCCCAACTGTATACTGAGAGTTTATTCTCTGAAGGAGGTAGAAGAGTCTTCATATGGTGAGTTGGAGATGCAAGATTGGAAAGAAAGGTACAATACAAAAATCAGGTGGGTTGTTTTTGTCCAGTTGCTGAGTCGTGTTCAATTCTTTGTGACCCCATGGACTGCAGCATGCCAGGCTTCCAGTCCTTCACTATATCCCACAGTTTGCTCAAACTCGTGTCCCTTGAGTTGATGATGCTATCTAACCATCTCATTCTCTGCCACACCCTTCTCCTTGTGCCTTTAATCTTTTCCAGCACTAGGGTCTTTTCCAGTGACTTGGCTGTTAGCATCAGGTATACAAAGTGTTGGAGCTTCAGCTTCAGCATCAATCCTTCCAATGAATATTCAGGGTTGATTTCCTTTAGGATTGACTAGTTTGATCTCCTTGCAGTCTGAGTGACTCTCAAGAGTCTTCTCCAGCACCACAGTTGAAAAGCTTCAATTCTTTGGCACTCAACCTTCTTTATGTTCCAGCTCTCACATCTGTATACGACTACCAGAAAAACCATAGCTTTGACTATACAGATCTTTGTCTGCAGAGTGATGTCTTTGCTTTTGAATCCACTGTCTAGGTTTGTCATAGCTTTTTTTCCAAGGAGCAAACATCTTTTAATTTCATGGCTGCAGTCATGAAGGGAAAATGGAATGATCTCCATTCGTTTCTGAGGCAAACCATTCAACAAGTTTATGCCCAAGTAACCCAAGTTTATGCCCCAAGTGGATTAAAGTGGATTAATCTTTCCATATAAAATTTTGACACCCACTTCCTCACATACACACACATCATTCACCTCTTAAATCATAGAAACCTGTCAGCCTGTTTAATCCTATCCAAGTAAATGATTAAAGAGTCTTCTATGCAGTATCTAAGCAGTACGATAGGAAATATTTAAAGACGCTGACTTATGGATCTCTCAACAATACATTCAAGGAAAATGCATTATAGTGAAGTCTACAGGTATCAAGTACCACCTCTATACTGAGAGCATCCACGCAACTTTTTCCTTAACTACTTGCAAATATTAGCAAACAAAATAACCTAACTTCTGAAGGAGTTCTCATGCATAGAATTTAATGTCTAAAAACAAATAGAGTAAAACAATTTTGAGGAAACAAAATGTATATGAGCAAAAGAAAAATTAAAAAAAGAGTAAACACACTAATATGAATGTTCTATAAATATATGATGCTATGGAAAAAGAAAAAAGTATTCTTGGAAATTAAAACAATGAAAGATGAAACAGTCAATAGAATGTTTAAAGACAAATTTGAGGAAAACTAGAAAAAAAGAGGGGGAAAGGCGGATATATGAAATAGGAAACGAGATAAAGTAGCATTAGTAGCAATAGTAATTAGAAGAGTATTCCAGTAGGCCCTTCAAATAAATGATTACTGATAAAATGAAGGAGAGAAAATGATCTGAATTTTTTTTTTTTCTAAAGCAGAGGGCATTGGGTTCCATATGGAAAGGATCCAACAAATACCCAGAACATATGACGAAAATAATTTCTTCTTTGTGAAATCACAAATAAAAAAATTATATGCTGTGTGAATATATACACATTTTTTTTTTGCAAGAGAAATAGGGGAAAATAAGGTCAAACATTCAGAATGGCTTTGGCCTTCAAAACATCAGCACTGTCACAGAGCCTTGCCTTCCAAATCCTAGTGTAACTGGTTTCCTTAGTAGAATTCTGTACCTATCCAAACTATCATGAAGTTTTGAGGCACAGTACAAGGTATTGTTTGATCTCTTAAGCACACATACTTAAGAGGCTTCAAAGACTTATCTGGTGGTTCAGTGGTTAAGATACCACCTGCCAGTGCAGGAAACAAGAGTCCCATCCTTGGTCCTGGAAGAGCCCACATCCTGCAGAGCAACTAAGCCCCTGTACCACAGCTGCTGAAGCCTATGGGCTCTAGAGGCAATGCTCTGCAACAAGAGAAGCCACTGCAGTGAGAAGCCCCCATCAAGGAAGAGTAGCTCCCACTCACAGCAACCAGAGAAAGCCTGTGCAAAGCAACAAAGACCCAGTGCAGCCAAAAAGGGAAAAAAAACAAATAAAGCTATACATGCTTCATTATAATACAGAAAGTGAGTATTATGAGGTATAAGAAAGAGAGGATCCAACTAAGATAGTTTAATGGTATATATAGAATAGTTCTTAGTTATAGAAGCCTAAAATACATTAACTTGTTCAGATAGAGACTAAGACATTCTGAAAATTTTTCTTCACTTAGTTGAAGTTGAATGCTTGACATATCTAAATATATTGGGAAGAGATTCAGAGAACTGGCGGAGTTTGAAGTTGAGTTTTTATTCAACATAAGAAGGGAAATTATTAACTTCACAGAAAATAGAAACTTAGGCAGAAAACAAAAGTTTATGTATAATACATAGCCTTGCTAACAATGCTAAGAATAGCATTTACATAGTTACAATTTTAACACTGAATATTTCAACCAAAATTTTATGAGAAGAGTATGTTAGGAGGGGTATAGTTTAGGATGGTGAAAAAGAATAAATCTATTTTCCATTTTGACGAAATAATTAATATGCCTTAAAATCAGGAAATAGTTATATGAGAGACAGAGATAGCTATCAAATGAATTAGTTGAAAATATATTTACAGTGGCTTCAAAGACATATAGCATCTAACCTTGTTTTAACTCTCTGACCTCATTTTCTTCCTGTCTCCCCTTCACTCAGTCTACTTGAACTAATATGGATTCTTACTATTCCAGGAACACTTGAGGTATTCTGTGCTTCACAGTGTACACTTGCAGTTCACTTTCGTGAAATGCATTCCCCTAAGACATCCTTATGGTAGCTCTTTTACCTCATTTAGTCAGATCTTACTTTAAATCTCATCATCTCAATGAGCCCTTTCCTAGGTAGCATAATAAGCTCCTGTCTCCCCATCAAACTTTTTATTTCCATTCTTTGCTTTGTATTTATCTTTAACATTTATTATCTAATGATATCTTACATATTACCTTATTTATGATCTGTGTTGCTCTCCATCACCTGCTCGAAAGTTTCTCTCACAAGCTCCCTGAGAGAAGGGGGCATCTGTTGCTCACTGTTGCACCCCCAGTGCATAGACCAATGTGTTGCATGAAGTAGGTGTTTAATAAGCAAGTGGCCATTAGAAAATATTAATGAATTAACAGAAAAAAGAATTTATAACCTTAATTTAAAATTCATTTCTAAATGCGTTTCATGGCAAAATAAAAGAAATAATACCATTTCAAAAAAAGCTGTAAGTCCTTAGTGTATAGTACACATGAATTCCTTATTTTTTAATCAAATATCCTCTAAACATACATTGTATAAAAAAATGATTGGGAAAAAGAAGCAGAATTATTGACATTCTCTGCTGTGAGTTCATATGACTTGCTCTAATATTTCAAAAATGTTTGGGAAGAAGATTTCTGAGATTTAAGTTATTTTTCTCATCCGATATTTCTTACAAGACTTTCATTAATAGTTTCAATATGCAGAAGTACGTTATTGTCATTCAGAAACAGTTTGGAGATATATTTCATTATAGAGTTTGCATGCATAAATAAGCATATTATTAATAATGGCAATTAGCACACAATGCACTTCCTCTTAAATTTAATTATATGCTTGATTAAGAGTGTTTGGGTACTTAATTAAAATAAGAAAGTCCAATGATACTTAATTCTCACTTATATTCGTATTACAACTCTAATAACTCCAGTCCTCACTCAATCCATGCATAGCTCCTCTTAATTTGAATCAGAAGTATGCATGCTCACTGAATAAAGCTTAAAATGCAATTGACTAGGTCATATCAGAGAAATTTGTCTATAGCCTGACAGTATGGAATGAAGGAACAGTCTAGTGCAGACAGTTGAATAGAGAGATAATTGTCGTAATTGGTTTCAATTAGTTTTTCATAGCTCCAGTGAAGCAATTTCTGTTGTATTATATCATGAACTATAACCAGTAACAAAACTAGTTAGCATGATTAGTAGGTGTCAATGCTTAAAAATGTAAAATATATTCTAAATGTTAAGATCTAAGTGAAGATAAATGAACTGAATAACAATGTAAATGCATTGTTGAGAAACCTTTGTCTGTTACATGTAATATGGTTTGAATGGAATGAAGTCAGACATATTCAATGAACTCAAGTGTCATAAATATATATTTTCAGAGGAAAATCAGTTCATGTGTGAACAGTCATTTTCTCCAGTGTGAAACAAGTGACCATTAAATGAACATTAAAATGTGGTGATATCAAGAAACTCACAACAGAGTTAAAATCATAGTTATTTCCCATTAACTTGCTTCAGTTCAGTTCAGTTGCTCAGTCGTGTCCGACTCTTTGCAACCCCATGAATTGCAGCATGCCAGGCCTCCCTGTCCATCACCAACTCCTGGAGTTCACTCAGACTCAGGTCCATCGAGTCAGTGATGCCATCCAGCCATCTCATCCTCTGTCATCCCCTTCTCCTCCTGCCCCCAATCCCTCCCAGCATCAGAGTCTTTTCCAGTGAGTCAACTCTTCACATGAGGTGGCCAAAGTATTGAAGTCTCAGCTTTAGCATCATTCCTTCCAAAGAAATCCCAGGGCTGACCTCCTTCAGAATGGACTGGTTGGATCTCCTTGCAGTCCAAGGGACTCCCAAGAGTCTTCTCCAACACCACAGTTCAAAAGCATCAATTCTTCGGCACTCAGCTTTCTTCACAGTCCAACTCACATCCATACACGACCACAGGAAAAATCATAGCCTTGACTAGACGGACCTTTGTTGGCAAAGTAGTGTCTCTGCTTTTCAATATGCTATCTAGGTTGGTCATTTCTTTTCTTAGGTAGCCCAAATAAATTTTGGTAATGTCTGTGTTGCTAAAGAAACTGAAGTATTGAAAGCCTCTTTGGACTCAATAGTGGATGTCAGAGAGAGGATTCCAAGATAAGTTTATTTGATGTCATTACTGGTGCTTTTTTCACTATATTACCTTTTCTAATGACAAGATCAACCACAAGAATGGAAATTAACTGAAACAATCCCCACTAATTCTGTCCTCAACAACGATTACTGTTCTATATTTTTTGTCAATATGAAGTTCAGAATACTTTTACTCAAGGAAGTTGAATTCCAAAGAGATTTGAAATAATTCGGATTGCTCATATTTCCCTAACTTCCCATTTCTTCTTTGAATTCAGCTAATTCTTTAACCATAAAAATTATTGGGAGCCCAGTATGTCTGAGTAAGACTTAGTGCCAAACTGATGCTTTCTAATGGTAGTGCTGGAGAAGACTCTTGAGAGTCTCTTGGACTGCAAGGGGAGCAAACTAGTCAATCCTAAAGGAAATCAACCCTGAATATTTGTTAGAAGAACTTATGCTGAAGCTGAAGAAGCCCCAATACTTTAGCTACCTGATGCAAAGAACCAACTCATTGGAGAGACTTAATGCTGGGAAAGATTGAGAACAGGAGGAGAAGTGGGCTACATAGGATAAGATGGTGGGATGGCATCACCAACTCAGTGGACATGAGTTTGAGTAAACTCTGGAAGACAGTGAAGGACAGGGATGCCTGGCGTGTTGTAGTCCATGAGGTCGCAAAGAATCAGACATGACTTAGCGACTGAATAACAACAGAAAGTATGTCTGAATTGAAAAGTTTGCAGTTTTGATGATGCACATGAAAAATGTACTTTCTCTCTTTATTATGATCTCTAGTCAGAGTAATAGTGTAACAGAGTAACAGTGTTTGCACCTTAAGAAATAGCTAGTAATGTAGAATTTAAAAAGAAAAAGATTGCTAGTGTTAGGTGCTCGGTTGTGTCTGACTCTTTGCAACCCCACGGCCTGTAGCCCACCAGCATCCTTTGTCCATAGGATTCTCCAATCAAGACCACTGGAGTGGGTTGTCATTCCCTCCTCCAAGGGATCTTCCCAACCCAGGGATTAAACTCTCCATTGGCAGAGGGTTATTTACCACTAGCACCAACTGGGGAAGCCCAGCAATTATGGTAAACTTAATTCCATTGATTACCTCAAGGTAGTAATCCCCTTATTGGGCTAATTCTGTATTAATCAAGAGGTTCATCCTAGAACTTGTTCCTAGATACTGTATTAAATCCCTTTTGCAAAAAAAAAAAAAAAAAGTTTTTTATTTTTTTTTATTTTTTATTTCTGGCAATGATGAAATATTTGTACTAGAACTGGTACATTAAAATAAAACTTAAGATATATGTTACTGTTTTGTGGTCAGGAATAGTAGTAAGAAAACATAATGAGCTGGAAGGCTGGTGGCTTTTCTAAGTTTTGACAACTGTGGTGAAGTAATTTTTATGACAATCTGGAAGACAGACCACTGAAGCTTTAGCTTGAAAGGAAGAAGTTAAAAAAAAAAAAAATTGTTAAAGTATGTGGCCTGTTCTTGGCTGCCTTTGACAAGAGTTTACAACAAAAATAGGCGCTCAGCCAGATATTGGCCAGTTTTCAAGAAGAAGTTGAAGAAAATAGAGTCTCAAATTCTTGTGATTTTTAGTTGGAAAAGCCCACTGCTTCTGTACAGTAGAGGATAAGAAGGATTATCAGAGCTTCCTATTAAGTTTCTTAGTCAAAGGATGAAAGGCAGCCTTTGGGCAAAGATCAGATAGAGTGTTACATTCCTGCCCACTTTTTGTTTATTGCTTCTGATCAATCAATGCAGTTTAGTTCAGTTCAATTCAGTCGTTCAGTCGTGCCTGACTCTTTGCGACCCCATGAATTACAGCATGCCAGGCCTCCCTGTCCATCACCAACTCCCGGAGTTCACTCAGACTCACGTCCATCGAGTCAGTGATGCCATCCAGCCATCTCATCCTCTACTGCCCCCTTCTCCTCCTGCCCCCAATCCCTCCCAGCATCAGAGTCTTCTCCAGTGAGTCAACTCTTCGCATGATGTGGCCAAAGTACCGGAGTTTCAGCTTTAGCATCATTCCTTCCAAAGAAATCCCAGGGCTGACCTCCTTCAGAATGGACTGGTTGGATCTCCTTGCAGTCCAAGGGACTCTCAAGAGTCTTCTCCAACACCACACTTCAAAAGCATCAATTCTTTGGCGCTCAGCTTTCTTCACAGTCCAACTCTCACATCCATACATGACCACAGGAAAAACCATAGTCTTGACTAGACGGACCTTTGTTGGCAAAGTAATGTCTCTGCTTTTGAATATGCTATCTAGGTTGGTCATAACTTTCCTTCCAAGGAGTAAGCGTCTTTTAATTTCATGGCTGCAGTCAACATCTGCAGTGATTTTGGAGCCCCCAAAAATAAAGTCTGACACTGTTTCCACTGTTTCCCCATCTATTTCCTGGGAAATGATGGGACCAGATGCCATGATCTTAGTTTTCTGAATGTTGAGCTTTAAGCCAACTTTTTCACTCTCCTCTTTCACTTTCATCAAGAAGCTTTTTAGTTCTTCTTCACTTTCTGCCATAAGGGTGGTGTCATCTGCATATCTGAGGTTATTGATATTTCTCCCAGCAGTCTTGATTCCAGCTTGTGCTTCTTCCAGCCCAGCATTTCTGATGATGTATTCTGCATATAAGTTAAATAAGCAGGGTGACAATATACAGCCTTGACATACTCCTTTTCCTGTTTGGAACCAGTCTGTTGTTCCATGTCCAGTTCTAACTGTTGCTTCCTGACCTGCATGCAGATTTCTCAAGAGGCAGGTCAGGTGGTCTGGTATTCCCGTCTCTTTCAGAATTTTCTACAGTTTATTGTGATCCACACAGTCAAAGGCTTTGGCATAGTAAATAAAGCAGAAATAGATGTTTTTCTGGAACTCTCTTGCTTTTTCCATGATCCAGTGGATGTTGGCAATTTGGTCTCTGGTTCCTTTGCCTTTTCTAAAACCAGCTTGAACATCTGAAGCCTGACTTGGAGAATTTTGAGCATTACTTTACTATCATGTGAGATGAGTGCAATTGTGCGGTAGTTTGAGCATTCTTTTGCATTGCCTTTCTTTGGGATTGGAATAAAAACTGACCTTTTCCAGTCCTGTGGCCACTGCTGAGTTTTCCAAATTTGCTGGCATATTGAGTGCAGCACTTTCACAGCATCATCTTTCAGGCTTTGAAATAGCTCCACTGGAATGCCATCACCTCCACTAGCTTTGTTCGTAGTGATGCTTTCTAAGGCTCACTGGACTTCACATTCCAGGATGTCTGGCTCTAGGTCAGTGATCACACCATCGTGATTATCTGGGTCATGAAGATCTTTTTTGTACAGTTTTTCTGTGTATTCTTGGCACCACTTCTTAATATCTTCTGTTCTGTTAGGTCCATACCATTTCTGTCCTTTATCGAGCCCATCTTTGCATGAAATGTTCCCTTTGTGTCTCTAGTTTTCTTGAAGAGATCTCTAGTCTTTCCCATTCTGTTGTTTTCCTCTATTTCTTTGCTTTGATCTCTGAAGAAGGCTTTCTTGTCTCTTCTTGCTGTACTTTGGAACTCTGCATTCTGATGCTTATATCTTTCCTTTTCTCCTTTTCTTTTTGCTTCTCTTCTTTTCCCAGCTATTTGTAAGGCCTCCCCAGACAGCCATTTTGCTTTTTTGCATTTCTTTTCCATGGGGATGGTCTTGATCCCTGTCTCCTGTACAATGTCACGAACCTCAGTACTGCCCCAACCAGTAATGCTGAAGAAGCTGAAGTTGAATGGTTCTATGAAGACCTACAAGACCTTTTAGAACTAACTCTCAAATAAGATGTCCTTTTCACTATAGGGGACTGGAATGCAAAAGTAGGAAGTCAAGAAACCCCAGGAGTAACAGGGAAATTTGGCCTTGGAATACGGAATGAAGCAGGGCAAAGACTAATAGAGTTTTGCCAAGAAAATGCACTGGTTGTAGCAAACACCCTCTTCCAACAACACAAGAGACGACTCTACACATGGACATCACCAGATGGTCAATACTGAAATCAGATTGATTATATCCTTTGCAGCCAAAGATGGAGAAGCTCTATGCAGTCAACAAAAACAAGACCAGGAGCTGACTGTGGCTCAGATCATGAACTCCTTATTGCCAAATTCAGACTGAAATTGAAGAAAGTAGGGAAAACCACTAGACCAATCAATGCAAGGTAGCTTCAAAAAGAGAATGGTTAAAGCAAATTGGGGTTGGGAGGAGAGTGTTTCCTGGCACATGAAAATGACTGGAAGCAAATAAAACCAGTTCCTATTAAGTTTTTAAAGGGAATTTTATCCAAATAAATCCTATAACTCATCTGCAAAACTCTTTGGTTATTCAGGGCTTCTCTGGTGGCTCAGATGGTAAAGAATCTGCCTGCAGTGTGGGAGATTTGGGTTTGATCCCTCGGGTGGGACGATCCACTGGAGAAGGGACTGGCAACTCCAGTATTCTTGCCTGGAAAATCCCATGGAGAGAGGAGCCTGATGGGCTACAGTCTGTGGGATTGCAAAGAGTTGGACACGACTGAGTGACTAACACTTTCACTTTCATTCAGTACTTATGGAAATTTTCAAGCACCAAGCCTGCATTAACAGCTGTAGGACATATGAAATGTGTACCCCAAGGATAGTGTATTCTCCAATACCCACTTCAAATTTCTCCATGGAAAATATAGACAAGGAAGAACTATTTGACAGGAAATGGTAGGCAACAGCACGAGACAGGATAAATGGGCACCTTCTCAAGAGCAGAAGCAGGGTTTTCAAGGGTATGATCAACAGGATCTGTCTATTTCCATGACCACTGTTTGTGGAATATTCTCTTTTCTTCCCTTATCCACATAGGGGTGTTTTATTTGACCATTCATTTTATTCTTTTAACAGATCCATGAGGAACTAGAGGTGACCTTAATGGAAAAACAAAACAAAAACCTATCCATTTCCCAGATACCTGGAAATTTGAGAAGATGTAGTAAAGAGAAATGGTTGTGTCAGGAATAAAGGGAGGGGAAGGAGAATTTCTCTGAACATCCTCTGACTAAACTCCCAGTAGCGTGGAGTTCAACCTTCCTGGCACTACAGCTTCATGGCCTAAGTGAATGATAGAGCAACAGAATAGAAAATGATTGGGTCTCTGCTTACCGACAGCAGTTTGTTCCATTCTAGCCTAGACTTGTCAGAGAGTCACATAGAGGGGTCATAACTACTGTCTATTTAAGTCATTTCATTTTGGGGCCTTTTGGCAGCATTAGCATAGCATTGACTCTGGGGGAGCTAAAATTATTAACCCTAAAATTATTTTCTGAAGGGTTTTCTCATGTATATGGTATTCTGCTTAAGCCATTAATTTTGTATATTGCCCTGATCACATCTTGTACATTTCTATCTCTGGGTCTTTATTCATGTGATTTATTTGACTTTTATTGAGTCCTCCCCAACTAAAATCCTACTCATCTCATTTCATACAATATCCTTTCTTTTGTATAAATATATATTTAAAAATTTTTCAGCTTATGAAATCAGTTTGATTACTTAATTGCCAGAAGATTGTATTATGCATGTTTTATGTTTTCAATTGAGTTATAAGGTCTAAACAACAGCTATGTTGACCTGTTTTTTATAGCCCTTTGATAGTTATACCTCAGGATTCAATAATTATTTGATAATTGATTAATTGCTGAAATATAATGGCATCTCTCATCCTATTGGAGAAAGATATAGTCTAGTAAGTTATCTGTAACCAGTATGACACATCATTTTACCTGTGGTGGATTCATTTTGATATCTGGCAAAACTAATACAATTATGTAAAGTTTAAAAATAAAATAAAATTTAAAATAAATAAATAAACTGCTAAAAAAAAAAAAAAAAGTTACTTTTATCCAAAAAGTCTTAATAACGATACTTGTCCCAATTCTGTCATATAAAGAGGAAAGTCTATTCATGTTTTCCTGTTTTTCTGAAGCAAGCTGTCAAATGCTACCACTGCCAGATGTAGCATTATTCCATTTCTAGAAACATTAAAGTGAGGATGACTGCTAATATATTTTCATTCTCTAATTTTCTTTGGCTTTGTTAAGATTCTGGTAGCAATACAGGATGTAGTTAGGTTTAAATAATCATAATGTTTTTCATTTTACACGACCTTTCCACCCATATCATTCCAACTATGATAGTTTACAAAACAAAAATACTGTTCTTCATAAGTTCATTTTAGGTGGTAAAATTTATTTTGCCAAAAGGGCACTGATATTTGAAATTGAAAGAACATTAATTGCCTGTTAATCACAGAACAAAAAGTACATATCCACTAAATTACTGTCTGTTGATATTGTGCAGTAGATTTTTCTATTTAACCATTACTCTTGATCTAACTCGCAAAACTTATCTCTATTGTCTATGGGCCCTACCTCAGTATCAAAGTAGAATGATGTTACCTAGGTAGCATACAATTTTATATGTTTGATTTACACTGAAATTTCCACTATTTCACACTAACTTCCTTTGGAAATAGCAGCCCAGCCAAAAATTTATGTTAATTAAAAAAAAAAAAAAAGTGGCAATAGACTTTTGTCCTTCTCTTGCTTGAAATATTGGGTTTGCCAAAAAGTTCATTTGGGTTTTTGCATACAGTGTGATGAAAAACCCAAATGAACTTTTTGGCCAACCCAATACATTCTGTTTATATACTCCTCCCCTCCCCTACCGGAGAAGGTGATGGCACCTCACTCCAGTATTCTTGCCTGGCAAATCCCATGGGTGGAGGAGCCTGGTAGGCTGCAGTCCATGGGGTCACTAAGAGTTGGACACGACTGAGCGACTTCACTTTCACTTTTCATTTTCATGCACTGGAGAAGGAAATGGCAACCCACTCCAGTGTTCTTGCCTGGAGAATCCCAGGGACAGTGGAGCCTGGTTGGCTGCCATCCATGGGGTAACACAGAGTTGGACATGACTGAAGTGACTTAGCAGCAGCAGCAGCCCCTCCCCTACAATCAGTCTAGTAATCTATTTTTCATTTAGGCAGATTTGTTCTTGTTCAGTCACTCAGTCATGTGGACTCTTTGCGGCCCCATGGACTGTGGCATGCAGGGCTTCCCTGTTCATCACCATCTACTGGAGCTTGCTCAAACTCATGTCCACTGAGTCAGGGATCCATCCAACCATCTCATCTCTGTTGTCCCTTTCTCCTCCTGCCTTCTATGTTTCCAAGCATCACAGTCTTTTCCAGTGAGTCAGCTCTTCCCATCAGGTGGCCAGAGTGTTGGAGCTTCAGCTTCAGCATCAGTTTTTCCAGTGATATTCAGGGTTGATTTCATTTAGGATTGACTGGTTTGATCTCAGTGCAGTACAAGGGACTCTCAAGAGTCTTTTCCAATGCCACAATTCAACAGCATCAATTCTTCAGTGCTCAGCCTTCTTTATGGTCCAACTCTCACATCCATACAACACGACTGATTAAAAACATAGCTTTGACTGTATGGATCTTTGTCAGCAAAGTAATGTCTGAATTAAAAATTTAAAAAGTAATTTTTAATATGCTGTCTACATTTTTCATAGCTTTCTTCCAAGGAGCAAGCATCTTAATTTCATGGCTGCAGTCACCATCCACAGTGATTTTGGAGTCAAAGAAAATAAAGTCTTTCACTGCTTCTATCATTTCCCCATCTATTTGCCATGAAGTGATGGGACAGGATGCCATGATCTTCGTTTTCTGAATATTCAAAAAGCTTTTGGATGAAAGCTTTAATCTAGCTTTTTCACTCTACTCTTTCACCTTTGTCAAGAGGCTCTTTAGTTCCTTTTCGCTTTCTGCCATAAGGCTGGTGTCATCTGCATATCTGATGTTATGTTAGATATTTCTGCCAGCAATCTTGATTCCAGCTTGTACTTCATCCAGCTCGGCATTTCATATGATGTACTCTACATATAAGTAAATAAGCAAGATGACAATATACAGCCTTGATATACTCCTTTCCCAATTTGCAACCAGTCTGTTGTTTCATGTCTGGTTCTGACTGTTGCTTTTTGACCTGCATACAGATTTCTCAAGAAGCAGGTATGGTGGTCTGTTACTCCCATGTCTTTAAGAATTTTCCAGTTTGTTGTGATCCACACAGTCAAGGATTAGCACAGTCAATGAAACAGGTAGATGTTTTCCTGGAATTCCTTTGCTTTTCTATGATCCAAAGGATGTTGGTAATTTGATTTGGATTCCTCTGCCATTTTCTAAATCCAGCTTGTACCTCTGGAAGTTCTTGGTTCACATACTGTTGAAACCTAGCTTGGAGGATTTTGAGCATGACCTTGCAGGCATGTGAAATAAGTGCGACTGTGTGGTAGTTGAACATTCTTTGGCATTGCACTTCTTTAAGATTGGAATGAAAACTGACCTTTTCCAGTCCTGTGGCCACTGCTGAGTTTTCCAAATTTGCTGATATACTGAGTGCAGCACTTTTGCAGCATCATCTTAGAGGATTTGAAATAGCTCAACTATAATTCTATCATCTCCACTAGCTTTGTTCATAGTGATGCTTTCTAAGGCCCACTTGACTTTGCACTCCAGGATGTCTGGCTCTAGGTGATTGATCATACCATCATGGTTATCTGGGTTATGAAGATTTTTTTTTGTATAGTTCTTTTGTGTATTCTTGCAACCTCTTAATATCTTCTGCTTCTGTTAGATACATACTGTTTATGTCCTTTATTTTGCTCATTTTGCATGAAATTTTCCCTTGGTATCTCTAATTTTCTTGAAGAGATCTCGTCTTTCCCATTCTATTGTTTTCTTCTATTTCTTCTCATTGCTCACTTAGGAAGCCTTTTTTTTATCTCTCCTTGCTATTCTTTGGAACTCTGCATTCAGATGGGTATATCTTTCCTTTTCCCTTTGTCTTTCACTTCTCTTCCTTTCTCAACTATTTGTAAGGCTTCCTCAGACAACCATTTTGCCTTTTTCTATTTTGGGGGGATGGTTTTGATCACTGCCTCCTGTACAATGTTATGAACTCTTCTATAGTTTTTCAGGCACTTTTTCTATCACATCTATTTCCTTGATTCTATTTGTCCCTTCCACTGTATAATCATAAGGAATTTGATTTAGGTCATACCTGAATGGTCTAGTGGTTTTCCCTACTTTCTTCAATTTAAATCTGAATTTTGCAATAAGGAATTCATGACCTGGGCCACAGTCTGCTCATGGTCTTGTTTTTGCTGACTCTGTAGAGGTTTTCCATCTTTGGCTGCAAAAAATATAATCAATCTGATTTCTGTATTAACCGTCTGGTCATGTCCATGTGTAGAGTCGTCTCATGTGTTTTTGGAGGAGAGTATTTGCTATGACCAGTGCACTGTCTTGGCAAAACTCTGTTAGCCTTTCCTCTGCTCTTATTTCTTATTTTTCTGAGTCAGTAGTTTGACTTCCTTTTCATTAAGTTAAAATAATTTTTTAAAAATGGGAATTTATCCTTTTGATTGCTAAATCTGAGACTTTTCGAAGCTTCAGGATGACTTCTAAAATAAGGAATGTGGCCTAATGTTTGTTCCATCTCCAAAATCCCATTGAGAACTGTGGTATGACCAGCAGCTTAGGATTTATTCTCATGATTAGAAACTGGCTTTTTTCAGTTAATATGTTTGCATAAGAAAACAGTTTTGAATGACATAACTATGTAATTTTACCCATACAAGTTGGTGCCAATGTGTTTCTTTGCTTATTATGAGACACGTTTAATTCATGATATGCCTTCTACTCTTTTCTATTGCACCTGTTGCCATCTACTGTTTTGTGTCTAAACATTACTCTTATAAACTCTGTGATGATCATCTTTTATATTTTTCTATCAAAGGAGATAACTCAATTGATTGAACAATTCTTTGTTTGCTTGCCAAATTACCACACAGTGTACCAAGTTCTTGATACACAAAGATGAATTAGAGCCCCTGTTTCAAGATGTTAATAGGCAAATGTGTAAAGAAGTAAATTCTATTTGATTATATCTACTGAAATAAAAGTCCATGGGCACATGATAAATAGAATGACTGATTCAAAATATTCACAAAATGTTTAGTCAAACCAGAGTCTCCAATGAATTCTCAAAGACCATTTATGTCCTATGTGAGTGAAATGGCTCAGTATCTGTGATAAAAGAACATCTTGTACTACAAAAAAAAGTTTTAAAAAATGTATTAGTTAAGTGCTTGGTAGTCTCAGGATGAGAGGTACTAAGGTGGTTAAACTTGATGTTACACTCTTCTAAATTATTTTTAATCACCTGGAAAATAAAACCCTGAGATTAATTTTCTGTAAGAAGTATAAACAACATGATTTTACTTCCCTTAGTAGATATAATTTCACAATGTTTTAAAGCATTGTTAATTGATCTCAGCAGGATCATGCTTCATCTTTTTGACTGAACAACTATGCAATTGTATAGTCATGGTATCCATTATTTTTTCATTTGATTTTTATGCCAGTTTTCAAGGTCAGGTTTTCTTCTCGATTTTTTGCTAAGTATCTGGCCTTTCACAAGTACCCATGTGTTCCTAGCAAATGGGGATTTATTTTTTTAGAACCAAGTTTGTTTTAATGTGTTTGTTAGTATAAATCACTCATCTTTTTCTAAATTACTTGGCAGTTTTACTGAATTTCTCCAAGAAAAATATGATTCTGTTCTTTTATAGTTCTTTATATATACTCTCAGGATTTAAATTGTCTTTTTAACGTTTTATTCTTTAACTTATTGGGATCATGTTAGGCTGCAATACAGGGAAGATCTTTCTATAAGCACTGTACCTTGTATGGTGCTTGATATGATACCAACCAAGAGATGAAAGAATGAATGAGTCAGTGACATTTTGTAAATATTGTTATACAAGTCTACTGAAAGTTGAGATTCTTGATTGCATGCATATTCATGGTCAACTCTTTGTGACCCCCATGGACTGCAACTTGCCAGGTTCCTCTGTCTATGGGACTTTTTAGGCAAGAATACTGGAGTGGGTTGCTATTTCCTCCTCCAGGGAACTTCCCCACCCAGGGATCAAACCTGTGTCTCCTGAGTTGCCTTTACTGCTGTGCCATGGGGAAGCCAGGAGTTGAGATTACACCTTGAATAATTAGCATTTAATGATGTTGACTGAAAACCATGCATAACCTAAAAGTTGAGAATTATGTTTTATTTGCCATACATACTGAGGACTTAAGCCAGAGAGAGAATCTCTCAGATAGCTCTGAGGGACTGTTCTGATGAGGTAAGGGAAGAGCCACTATACATAGAAGTTTTTGCAAAAAAAAAAAAAAAAAAAACCCTCAAAAACAGAAAACCAAAATCCTATAACAATGGGTAGTTGGAACACAAAAATATTACTATTATAAAAAAAACTAGACATCTCAAATTAATGAACTTAGCACTTTTCTATGTGTAGAAAAATGCAAAGATGTAGACTCAACGAAATCATTCCTTTAATTTGTACCTTAACAGGTACAAAGGGTCTTAACTTGAACCTTACCTTAATCATAATAGGTGCGAAGGGTCAATTTCCTTTATTTCTCCATCCTCAGTTGCCTAAAGGTGTACAACTGGGTGTGGATGCAGTGGCTCATGGCTTGATGGCTGCAACATCCTTTGTTTACTGATATGGCAAGTGACATTTTTGTCCACAGTGAAGTCATGACCCTACCTTTAGTAGATCATAATTTAATCACACCTAATTAAGATGTCTCAAATGCAAAATTGATTGTAATAATAGTAAAGTTGCAGTTTGTTGAGCTAATAATAACATCTACCATGTACTGAGTGCTCGCTCAGCATATAAATGACATATATATATATATATATATATATATATATATATATTTTTGTGTAATCTTATCAACAGCCCTTTAAAGTTGATACTCCCCAATCCAAATAGTATACATACATTATTTTGGCTGTTATTCTTTTTTAAAATTAATTTTGGTGATCCTATTTAATGCAGTTTTTCATATTAAATTGAATTAGTATATATTAGTAAACTCACACTGTACATATCATACATAATATGAAAATCTCTGCTCATATATACATTTAGGGATTCCAATTATTTACTCTCAGTTTTTCTCTCTGGAAGTACTTATAGTATCTCTCTCACAGTAACATTTAATGATGGAGAAGTTCTCTTTTCTATTCATGACATATGCATGTTATATAGATTCACTGCTGTTGCTGCTTAGTCACTGTCATGTCTGACTCCTTGTGACCCCATGGACTGTGGCCCACCAGGCTCTGTTCACAGGATTTTCCAGATAGGAATGTGGAGTTGATTGCCATTTCCTTCTCCAGTATATTCACTACATAAATCTGTTTTTTGGCCAACCCTTTTGGAATACTTTTATACAAATTTAGTTTCAACCTTATCACAGCCATAGAACTATCTTCACTATATTTTTAAATCTAATAACTATTAGAGTTCTTTGATTCTTATACTTTAAATTTTGAATATGCTTGATAATTCTCATATTTTTCCCCCTCTAGCTCCCTAAAGATTTTGGCACCAGAGACTGGTTTTGTGAAAGACAAAGTTTCCATTGACTGGGGTGGAGGAAGAGATGGTTCAGGGAGTAATGCAAGCGATGGGGAGTGGTAGATGAAGCTTTGCTCAGTAGCCCTCTGCTCACCTCCTGCTGTGTTCAGGAGGTGAACACACCTGGTTCCTAACAGACTGGTATCAGACTGCAGCCCAGGAGTTGGGGATCCCTGCTCTAGCTAAGTCTTTATCCTGTTTTTAAAACTTATGCCATACATCAACATGCATCCACCATGGGTATACACCAATACAATATTGTAAAAAAAAAAAAATAAAAAACATAATAATATAAAAAAAAAAAAACTTATGTCATAATCTAGACTAATTAAACTTTCTCAATTATATACTTTTATTTAAGCCTGTATGTTTCTTTTATCCCAACTACCTACCTGCTAAGTTGCTCAATTCAACTGTTTGTGACCCCAAGAACTGCATGCTTCTCTGTCCATGGGGATTCTCCAGGCAAGAATACTGGAGTGGGTTGCCTTCCCCTCTTCCAGGGGATCCTCCCAACCCAAGAATCAAATGCAGGTCTCCTGCACTGCAGGTGGATTCTTTATTGTCTAAGCCACCAGGGAAGCCCAGAAATACTGGAGTGGGTAGCCTAAACCTTCTCCAGGGGATCTTTCTGACCCAGGAATCAAAATGGGGTCTTGGTTATCCCAATTACTACATTATAATTAATATTCTGTAGTCATTTATTTTGTTGGTTAGCATCATTTATTAACTCTATGAAGGAAGAGCCATGTCTGTCATTTGCAAAACTAAGAGAAGGGGGTGCTAGAGTATGAGGCAGTTATGTAGCATCACCAACTTAATAGACATGATTTTGAGGAAACTCCAGGAGATAGTGAATGACAAAGGAGCCTGGTGTGCTGTAGTCCATGGGGTTACAAAGAGCTGGACACAACTGAGCGATTGAACAACAGTCCCCCAAACATTGCCCATGACAACTGCTTAATAAACATTTGTGGAATGAACATCACTTTTCATTGGGTAACAGCATGTACTTGTGCAATGATCTAAGTCTTTTAATTTAGAGACATACCCAAGTCTAAAACTTACTAGTTGTGTGGCCTTGAAAGTTACTTGATTCCCAATTTCCCTTTCTGTACAATGAGGGAAATTATATATGATGCTAGGTATTTTGTGAGGAAAGTTATGACCAACCTAGACAGCATATTAAAAAGCAGAGACATTACCAACAAAGATCTGTCTAGTCAAAGCTATGGTTTTTCCAGTGTTTATGTATGGATGTGACAGTTGGACTATAAAGAAAGCTGAGTGCCGAAGAATTGATGCTTTTGAACTGTGGTGTTGGAGAAGACTCTTGAGAGTCCCTTGGAATGCAAGGAGATCCAACCAGTCCATCCTAAAGGAGATCAGTCCTGGGTGTTCATTGGAAGGACTGATGTTGAAGCTGGAACTCCAATATTTTGGCCACCTAATGCGAAGAGCTGACTCATTGGAAAAGACCCTGATGCTGGGAAAGATTGAGGGCAGGAGGAGAAGGGGACGACAGAGGGTGAGATGGTTGGATGGCATCACTGACTCAATGGACATAGGTTTGGGTGGACTCCAGCAGTTGATGATGGATAGGGAGGCCTGGCATGCTGCAGTTCATGGGGTCGCAAAGAGTCTGACATGACTGAGCAACTGAACTGAACTGAAGGTGTGAAAATGAATGCTTAAATCAGAATATGGTTCAGAGTTGGTTTCAATGACTGAGGATATTAGATTCCTCAAACTGTTGATTTTTAGAAAGCAGGGAATGCGGTGTTTTTTACACTGGTACATATCATAGAGCATTGTTAATGGTAAACCTCAAGAGCTTCTGATGAATAAATTAATTAAATTAATTGTCAGTTCAGTTCAGTTGCTCAGTCGTGTCCGACTCCTTGCGACCCCATGAATCGCAGCATGCCAGGCCTCCCTGTCCATCGAGTCAGTGATGC
Source organism: Bos mutus (assembly GCF_027580195.1). NCBI lineage: Eukaryota > Metazoa > Chordata > Mammalia > Artiodactyla > Bovidae > Bos > Bos mutus. The sequence continues at coordinate 30,974,249 of NC_091630.1, read as the reverse complement.
CATCCAGCCATCTCATCCTCTGTTGTCCCCTTTCCCTCCTGCCCACAATCCCTCCCAGCATCAGATTACTTTGCAACGTGTATTACTGAGCTACCTCTCCATGTATATCTTCGTTTTCTCTTGAAATTCAAACTCTTGATTGCTGGTAGAAGCAGTGTTTAAAAATTAGTCTATCTTAGCTAGTTTTACAACTCTTATGGTAATGACAAAAAGCTAATTTTATGTAAAAGTTCATATTGCAACACTATTTAGAAAAATCAAGAATAAAACATGAATGTTTAATCAGAATATAGCATTTTTATTTTTTAATATAAATTTATTTTAATTGGAGGTTAATTACTTTACAATATAAATTTATTTATTTTAATTGGAGGTTAATTATTTTACAATATTGTATTGGTTTTGCCATACATCAACATGAATCCGCTATAGGTATCCCATGGACAGAGGACCCTGATGGGCTACATAGCATTGGGTTGCAGAGTTGGAGAGTAGCCCACCATTTTAAAAAATGCTATATATATACAGAATATATATATATATATTCCAGGCAAGAATACTGGTGTGGGTTGCCATTTCCTACTCCAGGGAATCTTCCGGATCAAACCACATCTGTCTCACTACATCTCCTGTATTGACAGATAGATTCTTTACCACTATCACTATCTGGGAAGCATATAATTCTTCCAGCTAATAACATATATTTCTTGGCTCTGCATTTTAAAATGGACATAAACAGCATAGAGAGAGAAGTCCCAAATTAAAGGGTTGGGAGGGGACAAAAAATAGAAACCATGAGCAATGGCTATACAATTGGGATCTATTAAACCTGAATGTGAAAGTTCTTAATGATGTGTTCATGAATTCCTCAATGTACAGAGGATGATGGGTAGGTTATTTTTAATGAAGGTCAAAGAACAAGGGCAAACAATAGCAGCAGTTTCCTGAAGAGGAGAACCAGATATATTTTGGATTTTTTTCTTTTAACTCAATTTTGAAACAGCCTAAATTATTATCTGTCTTTTGTTTTCAATATAATTCAGCCACAAGGCAAGAGGTAAGATTAGGTAATCTTTAAAACTCGAATCAGTGTTATTATGCATTCAGTGATTCACTTCATATGTTTTCTTTTTGCTTTAGTACTTTTTTCTGTGTAATGTTTATTTGTTCATGTAAATAAAAGTTAAATTTGAGCATAGCAACTATTTAGACACTTTTTCTTTTCCTCCTTTCATTTCTACACCTGAAGCTTCTTGTGAAATAATTTGGAAACTCCTTTTTCCCTAGATGTAAAAGTTCATGATAATTGAAGTCCTGACCTCAATTATTTCTTGAGGGGTGAGAGGGAAGGAACAGATTTATTCTAAAAACACAAGTGGTAATTTCATTAAAATTATTTCCTTTTTCTTTACTATATTCAAGGGATTGAATTCTTAACTCATTTCATCAAAACTTATTAACCTCCCCTCTCTTGCAGCAAACAGCTCATCTATTAATCAACTAAATTTTCTTAAAAATTAACTATTCCAAAATAAATTGTTCATTTCAAAAATATTTTGTAAAGAATGACTGAAAATTTACAGGAAATAAATGTGTTAAATTTTACTGAAAATGAACTATAGAATTTGCCTTTATGAAATGGTAAAGTGAAATATTAAAAATCATTAACCATGGTTACAGATACTTAAAATATTTTGCAAATAGTAGTTTATAATGTATAATTAAATGCTAAGGTAGCTTAATGAATTGCCTGTTATTTATAGAAACCATTGATATTTAATTAATAATAGTCAAGTTCTTTACATTTCTAGGCTTGGGAACTTTAAATAATTGCTTTAAACTGAAAGTATATACTTTATTTCTAATGTATATAAGGAAAGTTCTATGAATCTTCAATACTTCTTTCACTGATTGACCTCATTTGAAATTCATCACTGATTTTTTTCTTTTCAGTACCATTGAAAAATTAAACAAACAAAAAATTTTGTTCACTTAAGAAATACTCTCAAAAGTACCATGTGCATATTATGGGTAAAAATATAAAATTTCAGCTTTGTTTACTGCACTAATTATCCATAAATGATTGTTGATTTTATACAGTTGCTACTACATTTTATAAAGTGTTTTTTATTTTGGTATTTTTACTTAATATTTTTATTGATAAATCCCATGGATGGAGGAGCCTGGTAGGCTGCGGTCCATGGGGTCGCTAAGAGTCGGGCACGACTGAGCGACTTCACTTTCACTTTTCACTTTCATGCATTGGAGAAGAAAATGGCAATCCACTCCAGTATTCTTGCCTGGAGAATCCCAGGGACGGAGGAGCCTGGTGGGCTGTCGTCTACGGGGTCGCACAGAGTCGGACACGACTGAAGCGACTTAGCAGCAGCAGCAGCAGCAGCAGAAGCATCAAAGTAATGGAGAGTGTATTGATGAAACTTGATTTTTATATTACTGTGTTAGTAGAATATAACATTGAAAAAGCCACATAAATGATATTGCTCTTTTTAATTGTCTGTGAAATGTGATTTATTTGTTGTTTAGTTGCTCAGTTTTGTCTGACTCTTTTGTGACCCCATGGACTGTAACCCACCAGGCTCCTCTGTCCATGGGATTTCCCAGGCAAGAATATTGGAGTGGGTTGCTATTTCCTTCTCCAGGCGATCTTCCTGACTCAGGGCTAAAACCTGATTGTAAAATATGAGTAATAAACATTAATTTTAAAAATTGCTACAAAAATAATATAAAATATCTAAACCCAAGGATAGAACCCAGGTGTAAAATATGAATAATTAATCCTAATTTAAACAATTGTTACAAACTTAATAACAAATATCTAAATTTTTCTAGCATGAAGATAGGCATGTAATACCTATTCAGTAAAATTTTGGTCCTTTTCCATACTTCTCTGTTGATGTAATTGAAATAGAGGACATTTCCATTATTTTGTAAATCTTCTTAAAAGGAAAAAGGACATCTGTATCTACATGTAATTTTATAAATCTAAAACATAAAAATATGTATTAAAATAACTGTAAACTCCTCTTCCTTCTATTCTGTAGAATTGCAGAGTAGCTCTTGTGGAAATCCAGGAGTTCCACCCAAAGGTGTGTTATATGGTACAAGATTTGATGTTGGAGACAAGATCCGCTACAGCTGTGTAACTGGGTATATCCTCGATGGCCACCCTCAACTCACCTGTATAGCCAATTCAGTCAATACAGCCTCATGGGATTTTCCTGTTCCTATCTGTAGAGGTAAAGAAAAAAACAATGCTTATCTTTATGTTGACTGAGTATTGCTTTGCCATAATGAAAATATTTTAAAAATGAGTGATATATATTTGCAAAAGATATTTAGTGCTTGTTTCTTTTATAAAATCTGAGGCTTAGAAAAAAATAAGCACTTACAGTATATGACAGATTAAAGAAAATACTTGAAAACATTACTTGTGAAATAAGACAGTGCATTACATTATATATGTATGTATTTATGCATACATTGTGTATATGTGTCAATATTTATATTAGAAAAACATACAGAGTTTATGATGCATAGAACTTTAGACTGTCAGTCATAACTTTGTTTTCATTTTGAAATATTAACTGAATTTATTAATCTTTTAAAGATTTCTGATAGGTAAATTAGCTTGTGAATGTGTAAAATTAAGAATGCTGTATAATTTATTATTAATAATGATAAGGATCACTTGTATTATGGGAAAGCATAGTGATATACTAATGAGAACAAAGAGTCAAAGTACATAACCTAGAAGACAGACATATTCAACTTTAGTGGAATTTGTGCATGAATTTTGTTGTGGTTGTTCGACTATTTGTGACCCCATGGACTGCAGCACACCAGGCTCTTCCATCATCCACTACTGTCCAAAGTTTGCTCAAACTCATGTTCAGTGACTCAGTGACGCTATATAATAATCTTATCCTCTGCTGCTCCCTTCTCCTTTTGCCCTCAATTTTTCCCAGCATCGGGATATTTTCCATTGAGTTGGCTCTTCACATCAGGTGCCCAAAGTATTGGAGCTTCAACTTCAGCATCAGTCCTTCCAATGCATATTCAGGGTTGATTTCATTTAGGTTGGACTGGTTTGATTTCCTCACAGTCCAAGGGGACTCTTAAGAGTCTTCTCCAGCACCACAATTCAAAAGCATCAATTCTTTGGTGTTCAGCATTCTTTATGGCCCAATTCTCACATCTGTACATAACTACTGGAAAAACCATAGCTTTGACTATATGGACCTTTCTCTGCAACGTGATGTCTCTGCTTTTTATATTCTGATTTGCAGCAGTGATTTTCACCATTCTGTCTTCCAAGTAACTTACCGTATTTTCCTACTCAGTTATTCTACTGTTGAATCCTTCTAGTATATTGCTAATCTCTGTTTGTTTGTTCTTTAGTTCTTCTCAGTTCAGTTCAGTTCAGTGGCTCAGTCATGTCTGACTCTCTGCTCCCCTATGGACTATAGCACACCAGGCTTGCCTGTTCATCACCAACTTCCCAGAATTTGCTCAAACTCATATCCATCAAGTCGGTCATGCCATTCAACCATCTAATGATGCCAAAGTCCATCATTAGTTCTTCTTGGTCTTTGCTAATTATTTCTTGCATCTTCTCCATTCTCTTCCAAAATCCTGGACCATCTTATCTGTCATTATTCAGAATTCTTTTTTCTGGAAGGTTTCCTATCTCCACTTCATTCCATTGTCTTTCTGGGAATTTATCTTGTTCCTTCATCTGGGACATAATACTATTCTTTTCATTTTAGTTAACTTTCTGTTATTGTGGTATTCATTTTGGAGGTTACTGTCTCTGCTTTTTAATATGTTATCCTGTCTAGGTTTGTCTTAGCTTTCCTTCTAGGGAGCAAGCATATATTAATTTCATGGCTGTAGTCACCATCCATAGTGATTTTGGAGTCCGGGGAAGTAAGTTCTGTCACTGCTTCCACTTTTTCCCCTTCTATTTGCCATGAAGTTATGGGAAAGGATGCCATGATTTTAGTTTTTTTAATGTTGGGTTTAAGCCAGCTTTTTTCACTCTTTTCTTTCACCCTTATCAAGAGGCTTTTTAGTTCCTCTTCACTTTCTGTTATTAGAGTGGTATCATTGTTTCTGTTCTTTATTGTGCCCATCCTTGCATGAAATGTTCCCTTAATGCCTCCAATTTTCTATAAAAGATCTGTAGTCTTTCTCATCTGTTGTTTTCCTCTATTTTTTTTTTGCATTGTTCATTTTAAAAAGCCTTCTTATCTCTCCTTCTATTCTCTGAATCTCTGCATTCAGTTGGATATATCTTTCCCTTTCTCCCCTGCATGCTGCTTGTCTTCTTAACTCAGCTATTTGTAAAGCCTCCTCAGACAACCACTTTGCCTTTTTGCATTTCTTTTTCTTTCAGATATTTTTGGTTACTACCTCCTGTATAATGGTACAAATCTCCATCCATAGTCCTTCGGATACTTTGTCTACCAGATCTAATCCCTTAAATCTATTCATCACCTCCAGTGTATAATCATAAGGGATTTGATTTAGGTAACACCTGAATGGTTTAGTGGTTTTTTTCTACTTCTTTCAATTTAAACCTGAATTTTGAAATAAGGAGCTCATGATCTGAGAAACAGTCATTCTAGGTATTGTTTCTACTGACTCTATAGAGTTTCTCCTTCTTCAGCTACAAAGTACCTAATCAATCTGATTTCAGTTTTGACCATCTGGTGACATCCATGTGTAGACTCATCTCTTGGGTTGTTGGAAATGAGTCTTTGCTATGACCAGTGCGTTCTCTTAACAAAACTCTGTTAGCTTTTGCCCTGCTTCATTTTGTACTCTAAGACCAAACTTGCCTGTTATTCTGGTATCACTTGCATTCCTACTTTTGCAACCCAACCAGAAATTCTTTGGAAAAATCATAATCTCCAATCCTTCTTCCATTTTTTGAACAGGTTTTGTTCTTGTTGAGTTTTATAAGTGCTCCTTTATATTTTGGATTAGTTCAGTTCAGTTGCTCAGTCATGTCTGACTCTTTGTGACCCCATGAATCACAGCACGCCAGGCCTCCCTGTCCAACACAAACTCCCGGAGTCCTCCCAAACCCATGTCCATTGAGTCGATGATGCCATTCAAACATCTCAACCTCTGTCGTCCCCTTCTCCTCCTGCCCTCAATCCTTCCCAGCATCAGGATCTTTTCCAGTGAGTCAGCTCTTCGCATCAGGTGGCCAAAGTATTGGAGTTTCAGCTTCAACATCAGTCTTTCCAATGAACACCCAGGATTGATCTCCTTTAGGATGGACTGGTTGGATCTCCTTGCAGTCCAAGGGACTCTCAAGAGTCTTCTCCAACACCACAGTTCAAAAGCATCAATTCTTCGGCACTCAGCTTTCTTTATAGTCCAACTGTTACATCCATACATGACCACTGGAAAAACCATAACCTTGACTAGATGGACTGTTGTTGGTAAAGTGATGTCTCTACTTTTTAATATGCTCTCTGGGTTGATCATAACTTTCCTTCCAAGGAGAAAGTGTCTTTTAATTTCATGGCTGCAGGCACCATCTGCAGTGATTTTGAAACCCAGAAAAATAGAGTCAGCCACTGTTTCCACTGTTTCCCCATCTATTTGCCATGAAGTGATGGGACTGGATGCCATGATCTTAGTTTTCTGAATGTTGAGCTTTAAGCCAACTTTTCCACTCTCCTCTTCCATTTTCATCAAGAGGCTCTTTAGTTCTTCTTCGCTTTCTGCCATGAGGGTGGTGTTATCTGCATATCTGAGGTTACTGATATTTCTCCTGGCAATCTTGATTCCAGCTTGTGCTTCTTCCAGCCCAGCGTGTCTCATGATGTACTCTGCATATAAGTTAAATAAGCAGGGTGACAGTATACAGCCTTGAGGTACTCCTTTTCCTATTTGGAACCTGTTGTTCCATGTCCAGTTCTAACTGTTGCTTCCTGACTTGCATACAGATTTCTCAGGAGGCAGATCAGGTGGTCTGGTATTCCCATCTCTTTCAGAATTTTCCAGAGTTTATTTTTTTTTTATTCACATATTTATTGATTTATTTATTTTTTTTCAATTTTAATTAAAAAAAATTATACATGTGTTCCCCATCCTGAACCCTCCTCCCTCCTCCCTCCCCATACCATCCCTCTGGGTCGTCCCAGTGCACCAGCCCCAAGCATCCAGCATCGTGCATTGAACCTGGACTGGCATCTCGTTTCATACATGACATTTCACATGTTTCAATGCCATTCTCCCAAATCTTCCCACCCTCTCCCTCTCCCACAGAGTCCATAAGCCTGTTCTATACATCAGTGTCTCTTTTGCTGTCTCATATACAGGGTTATTGTTACCATCTTTCTAAATTCCATATATATGCGTTAGTATACTGTATTGGTGTTTGTCCTTCTGGCTTACTTCACTCTGTATAATAGGCTCCAGTTTCACAGTTTATTGTGATCCACACAGTCAAAGGCTTTGGCATAGTCAATAAAACAGAAATAGATGTTTTTCTGGAATTCTCTTGCTTTTGCAATGATCTGGCGGATACTGGCAATTTGATCTCTGGTTCCTCTGCCTTTTCTAAAACCAGCTTGAACATCAGAAAGTTCACGGTCACGTATTGCTGAAACCTGGCTTGGAGAATTTTAAGCATTACTTTACTAGCGTGTGAGATGAGTGCAGTTGTGCCGTAGTTTGAGCATTCTTTGGCATTGCCCTTCTTTGGAATGAAAACTGACCTTTTCCAGTCTTGTGCCCACTTCTGAGTTTCCCAAATTTGCTGGCATATTGAGTGCAGCACTTTTGCAGCATCATCTTTCAGGATTTGAAATAGCTCAACTGGAATTCCATCACCTCCACTAGCTTTGTTCGTAGTGTTGTTTTGGATAGTAAGCCCTTGTTTAATGTAGGGTTTGCAAGTGTCTTCTCCCATTCCATTAGGTGGTATTTTCATTTTGTTAGTCGTTTCCTTTGCTGTTCAGAAGCATTTTAGTTTGATGTAGCCCCATTTGTTTATTTTTGCTTTTGTTTCTCTTTTCTTGGAGACATATCCAGATAGATATTGCTAAGATCGATAACAAACTGTCTATACTGTCCATGCTTTTTTCTAGTCCTTTTATAGTTTTGAGTCTGTAATCTACTTTGAGTTGATGATTATAAATGGCAAAAAATAGTGGTCTGATTTTATTATTTTTCATTTGGCTATTCAGTTTTCACAGTGCCTTTCATTGAATACTATCCTTTGTCAATTGTATCTTCTTTGCTCATTTGTCATAAATTAATTTTCAATATATTTGTAGGTCTATCTGGGCTCTCAATTTTATTCTGTTGAGCTCTAGGTATGATTTTCTGCCAATATTATGCTATTTTAATTATTATAGCTTTGTAATATAATTTTAAATCAGTGTGAGATCTTTATTTTTGTCCTTTTTATGGAATTGCTTTAGTCACTCTGTGTCTTTTATGGTTTCATATAAATTTTAGGACTTTTTATTCTGTTTCTGGAAAAATGTTGGAATTTTTATAGGGATTGTGTTGAAAATGTAGATTGCTCTAGGTAGCATTTTCTTTAACAATGTTAATTCTTCCAACATTTTAACAGTGTTAATCCATAATAATGGAATATCTTTCCATTTCTGCCTTCTAGGCCTTTATTACATTGAAGTACTCTCCTCTATACCTATTTTGTAGAGAGATTTTTGTTATAAATGTGTGTTGAATCTTGTCAAATGCTTTTTCTGTATCTATTGAATTGTACATTATGATATTTATTTTTCATTTTTTATTGTGGTATATTTGTCTGTATACCCACATCTGTGTGTATGTATATATATATATATATATTCATATATTTATATATACATACCTCAACATGTATATCTCACATTGATTTGCAGATGTTGACCCATCCATTCACTCCAGGAATAAATCCCAATTGATCATGACTTATGATTTTTTAAATGCATTGTTGTATTAAGTTTAATATTTGTTGAGAATATTTACATATATGTTCATCAGAGAGGTTGATCTGTAATTTTCTTTTGTGTGTGTGTACTCGTCTGGTTTAGATATCAGGTTAATGTTAGTTTCATATAATGAGTTAGGAAACATTCCTCTTTTATAATTTTTTCGAAGAGTTTGGGAAGCATCAGTATTCAGTATTCTTTGAATATTTGGTAGAATTCACCTGTAAAGCTGTTTTGGGTCTGGAATTTTGTTTTTTGTGAGATTTCTGATTACTGTTTTAATTACCTTACCAGTTTTCAATCTATTCAGATTTTTTTATTTCTTTATGATTTAATCTTTGGATATTGTATGATTCTAAGAATATATCCATTTCTTCTTGGTTGTGCAGTTTGTTGGTGTATAGTTGCTCGTAGTATTTTTTTATAATCCTTTGTGTTTTTGTGATTCTGTGATATCTTTTGTTATTCCTTCCCTTTCATTTTGGATTTTGTTTATTTGAGCCTTCTTTCTTTCTTTTTTCCTTCATGATTCTAGCTAAAGCTTTATCTTTACAAATTCAGCTCTTAATTTCATCGATCATTTCTATTATGTTTTTAAATTTCATTTCAATTTATTTCTGCTGCGATCTATATTATTTTCCTCCTTCTAGGACTTTGTTCTTTTTTTCCTAGTTCTTTTAGGTGAAAAGTTAGATTGTATATTTGAAATTTTTTCTTGTTTCTTGAGATAGATCTGCTTGGCTATAAACTTTCCTTTTAGTACAACATTTGATGCATCTGATAGATTTTGTTATATTTTCTTTTCTTTTCCGTTGTCTCCAGGCATTTAAAAAATATTTTTAATATAATTTTTTTGTATATGTTGGTACTCCTGTGCTGGGGGTGTGCATATTGATAATTATTGTGTCTTCTTGATGAATTGTACCTTTTATCATTACAGTATGTCCATCTCTATCTCTTGTTACCATTTTTGGTTTGAATTCTGTCTCATATGAGTGTAGTTGGCTGCCATTGCATTGAGTATGGTCTTCCATCCCTTCCCTTTATGTCTATGCTCACCTTTAGAGCTGAGTTGAGTTTCCTGGACAGCATATATTTGGGTGTTTTTGTATTCTGTGTACTTTGTGTTATGACTGGTGAATTCAGCCTATTTATGTTTAGGGTGATTATTGACAAATAAGGGCTTAGTATTTCCATATTTTTTTTCTGGTTGCTCTGTATCTTTTTTTTTCTATTATTTCTATTATTAAAAATAATAATATTATTATTTTATTTTGATGATTTTCTATATTTTTCTCAGTTTCCTTTTCCTTTCTTTTTTTGCATCTCTGCTCTAGATTTATTTTTATGGTTACCATGAAGTTTATGTATAACATCTAATAAATAAAATCTTCTTTTTTACTGAAGTGTAGTTGATTTGCAGTGTTTCAGGTATAAAGCAAAGTAATCCAGTTATATCTATCTATTATTTTCTACTATAGGTTATTGTAAGATAGTGAGTATAGTTTCCTGTACTATACAGTAGGTCCTTGGTTATCTATTTTATATAGTGATGTATGTCTGTTAATCGCTGTTTCCCAATTTATTCTTCCTCACTTCCCCTTTGATAATGACAAGTTTGTTTTCTGTGTCTATGAGTCTAGTTCTGTTTTGTTATTAAGTTCCTTTAAATTATTTTTTTTAATTCCACATATAAGTGATATCATATATTTGTCTTTCTCAGTCTGACTTACTTTACTTAGTATAATAATCTCTAGGCCCATTCATGTTGCTACAAATGACATTATTTCATTTTTTTCAATGGCTGAGTAACATTCCATTATATATGTAATATAATATTTCATATGTATGTATATGTATATATGTGAATTTATATGTATGTATGCTGTATGCAATGTCTGCTTTATGTATTCACCTGTTGATGGACATTAGGATTGGTTCCATTTCTTGTCACTGGTAAATAGTGCTGCTGTGAACACTGGGTACGTATGTCTTTTTTTTTTTGTTTGTTTGTTTTGTTTTTTTTAATTTAATTTTATTTTTAAACTTTACAATACTGTATTAGTTTTGCCAAATATCGAAATGAATCCGCCACAGGTATATACCCGCATATGTTTTTTTGAATTAAAGTTTTAATCTTCTCTGGATATATGCCCTGGAGTGGGATTATTAGATTATATGGCAGCTCTTTTTTAAGTATTTTATGGAACCTCCATACTGTTCTTCACAGTGGCTGCACCAATTTACATTCCCATTTACCTTTTGTGAGGGATCCCTTTTCTCACATCTTCTCCAGAATTTATTAATTTTGGAATTTTTGATAATGGTCATTCCAACAGGTGTGAGAAATTTAGTTTTCATGTGCCTTTTCATGTACCTATTGGCCATCTGTATGTCTTCTTTGGAGAAATGTCTATTTGGGTTTTCTGTGCATTTTTTTTTTTTTATATTGAGTTGTATAAGCTGTTTGTATATTTTAGAAATTAACTCCTTGTTGGTTGCATTGTTTGCAAATATTCTCTCCCAGTTTGTAAAATGTCTTTTCATTTTGCTTATAGTTTCCTTTGCTATATAAAGGCTTTTAAGTTTAATTAATAATACATCTGATTTATTTTTGCTTTTGTTTTCTTTACCCTATGAAACAGATGCAAAAAAAAATGTTGCTGTACTTTGTATCAAAGTTTGTTTTGCCTATGTTTTTGGTAGGATTTTTATAGTATCCAGTCTTACATTTAGATCTTTAATACATTTAAAGTTTATTTTTATATATGGTGCTATGTTCTAATCTCGTTCATTGATGCATAACTGTTCAGTTTTTGCATAACTGCCTATTGAAGAAACAGTCTTTTCTCTGTCATATATTCTTGCCTCCTTTGTCATAGGTTGCTGCTGCTGCTATGTGGCTTCAGTCATGATTATAACTGTGGGCATGTTTCTGGGCCCTTTTCCATTCATCTATGTGTCAGTTTTTGTGCAAGTGCTATACTGTTTTGATGACTGCAATATAGTCTGATATCAGGGAGCATGATTCTGACAGTTCTGTTCTTTCTTGAGATTGTTTTGGCTATTGAGTATTTTTTATGTTTCCATACAGATTAAACAATTTTTGTTCCAGTTCTGTGAAACATACCATTGGTAATTTGATAAATACTGCATTGAATTTGTAGCTTGCCTTGGGTAATGTGATCGTTTTAATAATATTGATTCTTCCAGTCTGAGAACATAATATATCTTATCATTTGTTTATGTGGTCTTCAATTTCTTTCATCAACATCTTATAGTTTTTGCAGTACAGTTCTTTTGTGTCTTTAGGTAGGTTTATTTGTAGGTATTTTCTTGTTCTTTTTTGTTTGTTTGTTTTTAGTGGAGTGTAATTGCTTTCTGCTGTTGTGTTATCTCCTGCTGTACAACAAAGTGAATCAGCTGTATATATACATATATTTCATCCTCTTGATCTTCCCTCCCATTCCCCATCATAGCACTCCTCTAGGTCATCACAGAGCACTGAGCTGAGTTCCCTGTGCTATACAGCAGCTTCCCACTAGCTCTCTCTTTTACACATGGTAGTGAATATATTTCAATCCTAGTCTCTCAATTCTTCCCACCCTCTCCTTCCCCCTGGGCCATAAGTCTTCTCTATGTCTGCATCTTTATTCCTTCCCTGAAAATATGTTCACCAGTACCATTTTTCTAGATTCCATTTCTATATATGTTAAGATATGATATTTATTTTTCTCTTTCTGACTTATTTCACTTTGAGGAACAGACTCTAAGTTTATCTACCTGACTACAAAGGACCCAATTTCGTTCCTTTGTATGACTGAGTAATATTCCTTTGTATATATGTACCTCTTCTTCTTTATCCATTCATCTTTTGATAGACATTTAGGTTGATTGCATGTTCAGGCTATTGTGAATAGTGCTGCAGTCATACATTATGGTACATATGCCTTTTTGAATAATGGTTTTCTCAGGTTTTTTTATGCTCAGTGGTGGGATTGCTGGGCCATATGGTAGTTCTATTTTAGTTTTTTAAGGAACCTCTATACTGTTCTGCATGTTGGTTTTATCAATTTACATTCTCACCAACAGTGCAATAGTGTTCATTTTTCTCCACACCCTGTATAGCACTTAGTGTTTGTAGATATTTTTAATGCTGTCCATTCTGACCAGTGTGACGTGATACCTCATTGTGATTTTGATTTGCATTCCTCTGATAGTTAATGACGTTGAACAATTTTTCATTTGCCTGTTGGGCCCCCTGTATTATCATCTTTGGAGAAATTTCTATTTAGGTCCTCAGCCCATTTTTTTATTACTTCTTCTTTTTTTTTTTTTCTTTTTGAATATTGAGCTGCATGAGCTGCTTGTGTATTTTTAAGATTAATCCTTTATCAACTGTGTTGTCTGCAAGTACTTTCTCCCATTCTGAGGGTTGTTATTTTGTCTTATCTATGGTTTCCTTTGCTTTGCTACAGCTTTTGAGTTTAATTAAGTCCCATTTATTTATTTTTGTGTTTATTTTTATTACTCTTGGAGGTGGATCAAAAAGGATCTGCAATTTAGGTCACAGAGTGTTCTGACTATATTTTCCCTAAGAGTTTTATAGTGTCTGGCCTTATTTTTATGTCTTTAAACCATTTTGAGTTTGTTTTTGTGTATGGTGTTAGAAAGTGTTCTGATTTCATTCTTTTACACGTAGCTGTCCAGTTTTCACAGTACCATTTATTGAACAAGCTGTCTTTTCTCCATTTTATATTCTTTCCCCCTTTGTTAAAGATTAGTTGACCATAGGTGCATGGGTTAATCTCTGGACCTTCTATCCTATTCCATAGATCTGTATTTTCTGCCACTACTATGCTGTTTTGATTCCTGTATTCTGAAGTCAGGAAGCCTTGATGCAGTGGTAAATGGCATTCTTTTCTTAATTTCTCTTTCTGTATTTTGTTGTTAGTGTATAAAATACAACAGACTTCTTTATATTAATTTTGTGTCCTGCAGCTTTACCTGATTCATTGATGAGTTCTAGTAATTTTCTGGTAGTATCTTTGGGATTTTCTGTGTATAATTTAATCTGCAAACAGTGAAAGTTTTACATCTTCCTTTCCAATTTGGTTTCCTTTTTATTTATTTTTCTTTGATTGCTGTCAGTAAAGCATCCAAAACTATGTGGAATAAAGTTGGTGTAAGTGGTAATTCTTGTTTTGTTCCTGATCTTAGAGGCAATGTGTTCAACTTTTCACCACTACATATGATGTTAGCTGTGGGTTTGTTGTATATGGCCTTTATTATGTTGAGGTTTGTTACCTCTATTCTTACTTTTTGGATAGTTCTTATCATAAATGGATGTTAAATTTTACAGAAGCTTTTTCTACATTTATTGAGATGATCATATGACTTTGATTTTTCTATCGTTTAATGTGATGTGTCAACTGATTAATTTATAGATATTGAAAAATCCTTGCAACCCTGGGATAAATCTCACTTGGTCATGGAATATAATCCTTTTGATGTATTGTTAGATTTGGTTGGCTAGTATTTTGTTGAGGATTCTTGCACCCATATTCATCAGTTATATTGCCTTATAATTGTAATATTCTCTGGAGAGATTACATGCTGGGACATAAGCAAGCCTTGATAAGTTTAAGAAAACAGAAATTGTATTAAGCATCTTTTGTGACTGTAACACTATGAAATTAGAAATGAACTGCAAGAAAAAAGCTTTAAAAAAAAGCCACAAAATATGGAGTCTAGAAAATATTCCACTAAACAACGATTAGATCACTGAAGAAATGACAAGGAAATAAAAAATACTTAGAGACAAATGAAAATGAAAACCTGATGATCCAAAACCTATGGATACAGCAAAAGAAGTTCTTGCTTACCTCAGGAAACCAGAAAACCTTCAAATAAACTGCCTAATGTTATACCTAAAGCGACTAGAGAAAGAAAAACAAAACTCAAGATTAGTAGAAGGAAATAAATCATAAAGATTAGGGCAGAAATAAGTGAAATAGAGACTAAAAAAGAAATAGTAGAAAAGATCAACATAACTAAAAGCTGTTTCTTTGAAAAGAGCACAGAACTGAGAAACCTATAGCCAGACTCATCAAGAAAAAAAGGGAGAGGACACAAATCAACAAAATTAGAAATGAAAAAGGATAGGTAAGAACTGACATAACAGAAGTTGTGTGAGACTATTAAAAGCAAGTTTATGCCAATAATGTGCCTATATACAAAATGCTGGGCTATGTGAATCACAGGCTGGAATTAAGATTTCCAGGAGAAATAACTACAATCTCAAATATGCAGATAATACCACTCTAATGGCAGAGAGCAAAGAGGAACTAAAGAGTCTCTTGATGAGAGTGAAAGAGGAAAGTGAAAAAGCTGGCTTAAAACTCAACATTCAGAAAATGAAGACCATGGAATCTGGTCTCATCTCTTCGTGGCAAATGATGAGGAAAAATTGGAAACAGTAGCAGATTTTATTTTCCTGGGCTTCAAAATCACTGAGGATGGTGACTGCAGCCATGAAATGAAAAGACATTTGCTCCTTGGAAGAAAAACTGTGACAAACAGACAGCATATTAAAAAGCAGAGACGTTACTTTGCTGACAAAGATCCATCTAGTCAAAGGTATGATTTTTCCAGTCCTCATGTACAGATGTGAAAGTTGGACCATAAAGAAGGCTGAGTAACATAGAATTGATGCTTTTGAATTGTTGCACAAGAGAAGACTCTTGAGAGTTGCTTGGACAACATAGAGATCAAACAGTCAGTCCTAAAGGAAATCAGTCCTGAATATTCTTTGGAAGGACTGATGCTGAAGCTGAAGCTTCTACTTTGGCAGCCTGATGTGAAGAACCAACTCATTGGAAAAGATCTTGATGCCATGAAAGACTGAGGGCAAGAGGAAAAGGAGACAAAAGAGGATGAGATGATTGGTTAAAATCACTGGTTAGATGGACATGAGTTTGAGTAAACTCTGGGAGATAGTGAAGAACAGGAAAGCCTGGTGTGCTGCAGTCCATGGGGTCGCAAAGAGTTGGACATGATTTAGCAACTGAACAACAACAATAAATAACAGAAGTCCAGGACCAGATGGCTTCAAAGGCCAATCCTTTGAATTCTGCTGTTATTTCTTTAGGTAAACTCTCCTCTCCTTTTCCCACCCCCACTTTTCTCCTTTCTCCTGTTATCCTAGATTTTTTTCATAATAGAGTTGGATATTTCTCAAAACATTTCCTCTCCTTCCCCCACCCACTTTCTCCTCCTCATTCTTCTTTTTCTAGATTCTAATTCTCTTCTTCTGTCTTTATTATTTCTATATTTTATTTTCAACTTCACTAATTCTCTCTTCCATATGATCTGATTTGTTTTCAGTGTTTTAACATTATATCTTTCATCTCATTTATTGTATTCTTAAGCTCCATAATTTCTGTTTGGTTCCTTTTAGAGTTTCAATGTCTTTGGTAAAGTATTCCCTATGTTCAGTAATTTTATTCCTTATCTTGTTGAACTGCCTTTCTGAGTCTTCTTGTTGTTCACTGAGTTTCTTCATGGCAGTTATTTTGAATTTTTCATTAGTTAGAATTTAAATTTGGTTTCTAGAGAATTTTTTTTTGTGATACTGTGTTACCACAATTTTTCATGGGGCTTCATGAGCTGATACTATGCTGGACACCTTTCTCCTTTAGGTACATATTTTATTTTACCTTGATTCTAATGATTTTACAGATTAATAATTAGAGGCCTTTGTTTTGTTTTTCAATAGGTTGTGCTATAGCAATGTTTTGGGAGCTTCCTGTAGTTTTACTTGAGAATAAGTACTTTCTATTCTCTACCACCTTTGCTGGATGTGTTACCTGGAACCTTCATTGTAGCTGCTTGTGCCTCTGTGGGCACTGGGGCCTTGCTGCTACTAGAGTTGATATTGTAGCTGGCATCACCACTGGCATGGCAAGAACCTAAACTGTGTCCGGGATCTCCTGAGTCTTAAGTTCTGCTATGGTGGAGAGAAGAGGGAGAGTAGGGAGCTAGCTGTAGTTTTTTTTGTCTCTACTGTATCTGGTGTTATTAGATTCATAGTTGCTGCTGCTGTGGATTGGCAGGACTGCAGTGGTAGGTATCTTAACAGCTGGAGAGATCAGTTGGAGGCTCAGCTGTCACTGCTGCCAGGTTCTGTGGCCATGGGTCCCACTGTGGCTGGGTGTGCTGGAGTCATGTATGCCTCCTTCCTTGCTACGAGGTTCCCTAGGGTTGTGGGATCAGTTACTATGGTCAAGGGTCCAGGATCGCAGTCACTGTCTCAGCTGTTCCTCTGATTCTGCCTTCTGTATGTGTTCTAGCCCACCCACATTTACATGTACAGGTGTGTGGAACTCTCCAGCATCCTGGTGTGTTAGGCCAAATCATCCTTGTTAAGTTATGGATGTTTTACTGGTTGTTGTTTGAATGGAAGAGGCAAAGAGAGCATCTTGTTCCACCATGATGCAGATGGCACCCACTTGCTTCTCTTTCTATGACTGCTAATTAGCTACTACTTGCTTAAGTATTTGTAGTGTATTAGGAAACGTATAAGCATATTCACTTTTAAATTTCACAGTAAGAAACTGAAGCTCTAAAAAAAAAATACTCAAGAGTACTTATTAAATGTCAAGAACCTTGAAGAGTTTGAGATTTTACTTGAGTTAGAATTAACAGTTTCTCAGATGGTGAAAGAAGACTCAAGACTCTTGGGTAAGAATCAAATCAGTGTCTTTTTATTCACAAAAGTGTCAGACAGAGCGGTAGTGTTTGTCCCAGTTCTGCAAGCCCCAGTTCTCGTACAAAAGTCTGAGGCATCTGCATATTTTTTTGGTAGTATATATTGTTCTAGGAAAGGAATCATGAGATTAGGAACATTAAATCCTTTATAATGGACATACCTGCCCGTGCTCTTCAGAGAGATCCTATCTCTTTCTCCCAAGATTTTAAACAAACTTATCTTTCATCTGATAGAAAACACCTTTTCTGTCCTCTGAGGTTACTTGCTACACAGGTATCTTTGAAAAGATAGTTTTGTACAAAGAGAAAAAGGACAGTTGGTATCTCTGTTCACAAGATGTATAGAAACATGAAGATGAAGAAATGTCTGATGAAGAAATTTTTCCTGATTTGGTGTGTGGTGTATATGCCAGTTTGAATCCATTCTGTCAGGTTCCACAGCTTTAGCTTGATACCCCTTTGATACTTCAACAAAGTCATTTGCATCACTCTTCAAGAATGTTTAATGTTTAACCAGTCGCTCAGTCTTGTCCTACTCTTTGAATTTCAGCACGCCAGGCCTCCCTGTCCATCACCAACTCCCGGAGTTCACTCAGACTCACGTCCATCAAGCAGTGATGCCATCCATCCATCTCATCCTCTGTTGTCCCCTTCTCCTCTTGTCCCCAATACCTCCCAGCATCAGAGTCTTTTCCAGTGAGTCAGCTCTTCGCATGAGGTGGCCAAAGTACTGGAGTTTCAGCTTTAGCATCAGTCCTTCCAAAGAAATCCCAGGGCTGATCTCCTTCAGAATGGACTGGTTGGATCTCCTTGCATCCAAGAGACTCTCAAGAGTCTTCTCCAACACCACACTTCAAAAGCATCAATTCTTCGGCTCAGCTTTCTTCACAGTCCAACTCTCACATCCATACATGACCATTGGAAAAACCATAGCCTTGACTAGATGGACCTTTGTTGGCAAAGTAATGTCTCTGCTTTTGAATATGCTATCTAGGTTGGTCATAACTTTCCTTCCAAGGAGTAAGCATCTTTTAATTTCATGGCTGCAGTCACCATCTGCAGTGATTTTGGAGCCCAAAAAAATAAAGTCTGACACTGTTTCCACTGTTTCCCCATCTATTTTCCATGAAGTGATGGGACCAGATGCTATGATCTTCGTTTTCTGAATGTTGAGCTTTAAACCAACTTTTTCAGTCTCCACTTTCACTTTCATCAAGAGGCTTTTTAGTTCCTCTTCACTTTCTGCCATAAGGATGGTGTCATTTGCATATCTGAGGTTATTGATATTTCTCCCGGAAATCTTGATTCCAGCTTTTGCTTCTTCCAGCCCAGCATTTCTCATGATGTACTCTGCATATAAGTTAAATAAGCAGGGTGACAATATACAGCCTTGACGTACACCTTTTCCTATTTGGAACCAGTCTGTTGTTCCATGTCCAGTTCTAACTGTTGCTCCCTGAACTCCCTAAATATAAATAACTTATTAAGGTATTTAAAATCAAGGAGCATTTCAAGAGGTTTCAATGGAGTATTCCCAAGACTGTCTTGGAGTTAATTTCTGTTGTAGGGCTCTATTTTTTCCTTCTTCATTTAGCTAAAAACCTAAGGGGTCAGGAAGATCTGAATCAAAATACTGATTCCACCACTTACTCACTAGGGCCTTTGAGCAAAAATTTCATTATTTTGGAAAGTGTTTATTTAGCTAAAATAGAATAGATAGATAGACAAGCTAATTCACTCAATTGTATCTGACTCTTTGCAGCCCCCTGGACAGTCGCCCACCAGGCTCCTCTGTCTATGGGATTTCCAAAGCAAGAATACTAGAGTGGGTTGCCATTTCCTTCTCCAGGGGATCTACCTGACCCAGGGATTGAATTGTGTCTCCTTCTCTGGCAGGCAGATTCTTTACCACTGAGTCACTTGGAAGCCTCACTTGATAGCATCCTGATTCTTTATAACTTTGCATGGAGCTGATAACATTGTGATGATCTATTTATTGCTTTCTCTGGAGTTTATATATTCTCTCTTTGATGAAACACTTACCTTTAGAGAGTTATTTTGGTGATCCCTAAACATAACAGTTTAATTAAGAAAAATGAATGCCACATCAGCCTAGAGGGTATACTGCAAGGGTTTTCGTGCTTTTTCACAAGCATGATGAACTTTTCCAACACCCATCTGCTAGTATTTGTAAAGGCAATTAACTACTTACTGCTGTTTTAAATAATATTCTATAAAATTAAATAAAATTCCTGTACTCTAAGTCTGGAATGAAAATACCTGGCATACATACCTGTTCTGTACTCTCTCCTTTTGATAGACATTGCATGTCATTTATTCTCACTGAGTTTTAATGTGACCTCAAAGCCCTTCTCAATTCAGTGCTCCCCACACTTCTTGAAAATTAAAAGTACTTGGAAGACAAGGTGAAATGGTCTTGCTAGTCCTAGAATGACCATTCTAAAGTTCATAATGAGATTCTATATTCAGAATGGCATTTTGGTATACACAATCTGGGGCAAACTAATAAAAGTGCGTGTGAATATGACACATAAATTAAGTGTAACTTTGTGTTTTCCTTCCACATTTGCCATTACTATCTTGACAACATTATCTGGATACAAAATCTTTCACTAGCCCAATCATTTCACATAAAAGGATCTGGTCTCTTCATGTGAACCGCTATATTTTGTAGTAATGAGGAAAACATTTTCTCCATGCCTTTTAATAAACAAGCAAGAGAACCATAAGTCATTTGGTAATAGGGTTTATTTTATCACATCAAAGACAGGCAAAATCCTAGTGATGTCAGGCTACAGGGAAAAAAATTACAAGTCACTTGCTGTTTCTTCATCTCTCTCAGGAAAATGTAGGCTGTTCAGTCAACAATCAGGCCAGCACTTAAGCACATTTTCATGTACTCTAACCTTGTTCTGAAAGCTTTGTTTGTGTGGTTAAAAGTATGAAAATGTCCTGATTAGACTGTGTTAGCATTATGGAGCAGAGGACACGAGACTTGACTTTAAGGGTATAAGATCTGTGAGCTGATTTGCCTTCTCTCCCCATGTTACTGGAGTATTGTTTCTTTTGTCAAAAATTGAATATTTCAATTTATCTCAGGAGATTGTAAATGTTAGAGAGATTGGATTAAGTGAAATAATATTTTAAAAATATGTATATAATTCCTAGCACATAGAAGTTACTCAAAAGTTACAAATTGTTTCAAGTACATGAAAAAGTAATTTAAAAATAATATAGAACTGATGGCTATCATTTTTGTTATATATGTATTTAGAATATTAAAAATATCTATCACCAATTAAACATATGCCTATAACTCTGATAGTTTTGTTTTAGTTTTTGTTTTTTTTTTAAACAAGAAAGTACAAAAGTCTGCAAAGAGTGGACTCTGGAGCAATAAAAGCTTTAGTTTGCTTTATTATTTTACATTTTAATTAATTAAGTTTTGGCTGCACTTTGTCTTCATTGCCATGCACAGGCTTTCTCTAGTTGTGGCAAGCAGCAGCTACTCTCTTCATTGCAGTAAGCAGGTTTCTCCTTGCAGTGGCTTGTCTTGTTGTGGAGCGTGGCCTTTAGAGCGTGTGGGTTCATAGTTGTGGCAGATGGTCTTAGTTGACTTCTGGCATATGGAATCTTTCTGGACCAAGGATCAAACTTGTGTCCCCTGCATTGGCAGGAAGATTGTTAACCACTGGACCACCAGGAAAGACTTGGTTTGCTTTACATCTCTGGCATTGAGACGATGTAGAATCTTTATGTGGGTATTTAGTGTTTCAGATCCCAGTTTTATCACCTGTGTAATAGAGAAATCCTTATTATTTGATATTTTATTTGATATATAAAATATAAACTATTATGTATGCAAAATACCAAATCTGTATTATTCAATGAGTAGTGATTACTACCTTACTTCTATTGTCATCATCAAAACGTGTATGGACACTTCTAGGGAATGAATGTATCTCAGTTTTAGGACCATGCAAGCAGAGTATTTAATTTTTATCAGAGTTGTAGTAGTTAAGGGGAACTTTAAACCCCACATTAGCCTAACACATTAGGCTGGGCTCATCACGTAATAAACATTAGTAGTGAAATATGTTTCCCATGGATAACAACATTTCTGAGTCATTCATTTCTGGAAGTTTTCACATTTGAAATATATTCAGTAATTAAACTGATATTTATTAAGCAGTCACTGTGCATGTGCCATGTAGCTAAGTGCTAAGATAATTGAAACGGCCCCAGGTCATTAAACCCATAGTTTATTGAATATGAGACCTTTTATTTGGAAGATGACCTATTAGGTGACCTACGTTATTGCCCAGATATATGTACTTTAATCCCATCCAAAAATATAGAGTGGCAATCTTGTATAAGAAATAGGTGCTGGCCTTCTGTGTATTTCTTATATTTAGAGAATAAAATCAGGGATTTCTATTCTTACTGTATAACTGTCTGCTGCTGCAGCTAGCAGTCCATATATTCTTTAACATTCAACTCATACATTATTTTCCCCACTTGGTATGAGTTATATCTTCCTCCACTCAGGAAGCTATTTACTTTTTTTCCCTCTTTTCCATCCTGTCTATAATAGCACAAACATTTTTGTTGCCTTGCTCTGTTGTCCAAAGTTTTTGTTCCTATATGTCATTCTTGTTTTAAATTAATCCATTTCATTTTACAATAAGAGATGGTCATTAAGTCTGTATTTTTTCATATTATATTTTATGATTATTGTTGTTGTTGTTGTTCACTCAGTCATGTCTGACTTTTTGTGACCCCATGGATTGCAACACACCAGGCTTCCCTGTCCTTTACCATTTCCCAGAGTTTCCTCAGATTCATGTCCATTGAGTCCATGATGCTATCCAGCCATCTTGTCTTCTGTCATTCCCTTCTCCTCCTGCCTTCAATCTTTCCCAGCATCAGGATCTTTTCCAGTAAGTCAGTTCTTTGCATTAAGTGGCCAAAGTATTGGAGCTTCAGCCTCAGCATCAAACCTTCTAGTGAATATTCAGGATTGATTTTCTTTAGGATTGACTGGTTTGATCTCCGTGTAGTCCAAGGGACTCTCATGTGTCTCCTCCAACACCACAATTCAAAAGCATCAATTCTTCGGTGCTCAGCCTTCTTTATGGTCCAGATCTCATATCCATATGTGACTACTGGAAAACAACAACAACAACAACAACAACATAACTTTGACCATATGGATCTTTGTCAGCAAAGTAATGTCTCTGCTTTTTAATATGCTGTCTAAGTTGGTCATAGATTTTCTTCCAAGGAGCAGGCATCTTTTAAGTTCATGGCTGCAGTCACCATCTGCAGTGAATTTAGAGTCCAAGAAAATAGTCTGTCACTGTTTCCATTGTTTCCCCATCTATTTGCCATGAAGTGATGACACCAGATGCCTTGATCTTTGTTTTTTGAATGTTAAGTTTTAAGACAGCTTTTTCACTCTCCTCTTTCACCTTCATTAAGGGACTCTTTAGTTCCTGTTTGCTTTCTTCCATAAGGGTGATGTCATCTGAATATCTGAGGTTATTGATTTTTCTCCTGGCAATATTGATTCCAGCTTGTGCTTCATCCAGTCCAGCATTTTGCCTGATATACTCTGCATATAAGTTAAATAAGCAGGGTGACAGTATACAGCCTTGAAGTACTCCTTTTCCAATTAGGAAGTAGTCCATTGTTCCATGTCCGGTTCTAACTGTTGCTTCTTGACCTGCACACAGAGTAATCAGGAGGAAGGTAAAGTGGTCTAGTATTCCCTTTTGTTTAAGAATTTTCCATAGTTTGTGTTGGTCCACAGAATCAAAGGCTTTATCATAGTCAGTGAAGCAGAACTCGATGTTTTTTCTGGAATTCTCTTGCTTTTTCTATGATCCAATGGATGTTGACCAATTGACCTCTGGTTCCTCTGCCTTTTCTAAATGCAGCTTGGACATCTGGAAGTTCTCAATTCATGTACTGTTGAAGCCTAGCTTGGATAATTTTGAGTATTACTTTGCTGGCATGTGATATGAGTGCAATTGTGTGGTAGTTTGAACATTTGTTGGCATTGCCTTTCTTTGGGATTGGAATGAAGACTGACCTTTTCCAGTCCTGTGGCCATTGCTGAGTTTTCCAAATTTGCTGGCATAGTGAGTGTAGCACTTTAACAACATAATCTTCTAAGATTTGGAATAGCTCAATTGGAATTCCATCACCTCCACTAGCTTTATTTGTAGTGATGCTTCCTAAGGCCCACTTAACTTCATACTCCAGGATGTCTGGCTTTAGGTTAATGATCACACCATCATGGTTATCTGATCATGAAGATATTTTTGTATAGTTCTTCTGTGTATTCTTGCCACCTCCTCTTATATGTATTGAGGCTGAATTCCCAATGCATATATTATGATAATGTATTCTTAATTTCTAAATATTTGTGTGTGTGTTTTTGTTTGTTTAGTTTTATATGCCTATTTTTGTCTGTGCTGTGTCTTGTTGCTACATGGGCTTTGCTCTAGTTGTCAGGAGTTGGGGCTACTCTCTAGTTGCAGTGTGAGGGCATCTCTGTGGTGCCTTCTCTTGTTGCTGAGCACAGGCTCTAGGGTGTGTGTGAAATTCAGTAGTTGTGGCTCTAGGGCTCTAGAGCACAGGCTCAGCAGTTGTGGCAGACAGGCTTAGTTGCTCAGCAGCATATGGGATCTGTGGATCAGGGATTGAGCCCGTATCTCCTGCATTGACAGACAGATTCTTCACCACTTAGCCACTGGGGAAATCTCAGTTGTTTTTTTTTTTCTTAATAAAATGATTTCCACTTCTTTCTTCTTCTGTATGATTCCTAGAAAAATTCTGACAAGTGTGTATTTTGAAAATCAAAGACAATATCAGTTTCCCAACTGAATCTTAAAAAATTTTTATGTTTATTCTGTGCAACATAAAGCCATGTATTTCTGTGGAAATTTTTATTTTTTTAGAGTTTTTTTGTTTTGATGTGTAAAAATTTAAAGTATTTGTTCTAAATGAAATATCCATATTGCTTGAGGAAGGTTTATATTTTTGAAGACTAACAAAGTAGTTTGATAATCTTATACCCAAAATAAAAACAAAATTTTATAAATATTAAGCAGTACTCATTTCTAACACTTAACTACATTTCAAATCTTGTAGAAGGAAAGAAAAATTATACAGTCTCAATGCTCACGAAGTATTCACATGCATATTTCAGACTATGATGAAAAGATGATGAAGCATGCTTGGCCAAAAATATATCAACAGCTTCAGAATTCCCTGTGGTGAAATAGACTGTTCAATGCATGATTCGAACCTTGAAAAGCAACCATCTAACTTCCTAGTAGGATATAAACTCAGTGAACCACACCAGTGACCATCTGGTAGATTTTGTTGCTTTTTGTAAAGCCATCACTTTAAAGATTAAGGCAAAATAATTTAGGAAAGTGAATGGAGAAAGGGGACCGGTAGCTCACTAAAGACATTGAGTAATGCCATGTGACACATGACTAGTTATGTGGACTAGCTTCATGTGAAAAGTCCTTTTTTGTGTGTGCTAAAAAATTACAGCAAGCAAAAATTTTATAGGAATCATTCTAGAATGATACTTCACACATTTTTGTCTTTGGCTCTCTCTCCCCTATGCAGCATTATTGATCACCTTAGTAAATTATATTAAATGTGTGTGTGTGTGTGTGTGTGTTTGAGCCATTCAGTGATGAAAGTTCTTCAATGCAGTTGATAATGGAAGATAAAATTTAAATGTTGAAATCTGAATGCCTTCAGAACTTTTTTTAGTCTATTGCTCAATGTACTTGAAATTTAAAATCTTTCTGTAGTCACTTTTCTTAAGGTTTTCCTAATTGTATATCTGACTCAACAGAACAGAAATAAATTGTTTTTTAATACATAATTTTATGTATGTAAAACTGACACTAGATATCTTAAATATTGAAGAAGTTTTAAAATATAATTATTTTATCTGTAATTTTAATGGTTCTGTATTTCTCACTATTCTTTGTGTTTTTGACTAAGATAATTGTCCCTTCATTTATTGCTACTTATGTTTGAGGTTACCATAGCATTCAAACTCAGTTACAGTATTAAGGCCACTTATAATATATTTATATTAGACTTATAGCTAATGCAAAAAAAGCACATTATGTAGCACATGATTATTTACATAGCAAATAAAGTAAATGAAAATAAAGATAAATGTGTTAAGAGAAATAATGTAAGCAAGTTGAAACCAAGAGCAAAGTAAATATACATAAGTAATGTTCTGTATTTTTATATACTTGTTAAAATCAGCATTAAATTTGGCTTTAATTCATCTGGGAACTTATTTGGGTTTAATTCATCAGGGAACCTAAACATATCTGGAGAACATGATAAGTTCATAGTCTTAAAGCAGACAAATTGTGATGAAAACCAAACTTACTAAGCAGAGTGCAAAATTTCTTATGCAATACATGATAAAGAAGGCACAGTATAATTTAATGGTCTCTGTCCTATATTAGTAAATATGAACTCAGCAAATGAGCTTCTAAGGGTTGCATCACATCTTTTTACTGATGTATAAATGAGGCCTTGATATTGAAAAGATTGAGGATCATATGCATAGAATCAATATCATCAAACCACACATGCCTAATGTCATTGGCCACTATGAGTCCTGTACATACCTACCTATCTATATTTAAATGTGAATCTCTTTGTTAGTTTGTATATTTGAAATTTGATCTGAAAATGCATCATCTGAGAATAGAACCAAGGGTGTAATGTTTCTCCATTAATAGATCTTTATTGATTTTTACATTTTGTCATTTAATAGATTAATAATTAATTTCCAAGATAAGTTAGTTTTTATATTTATACCCCTTATACATGAAACATAATGTCAATATAGGTAACAAAACTGTACTTAGCATGGATTTGTTAACTATTTGTTATAAATATATTAACAGTGATTCCAAATTTTATGAAAATGGGAGATGATTGCATTTATCATAACTCTTTCTTAAATGTCTGTTGCCCGTGAATCTTTATATTTACAATAAAGAAAATGATTCTACACAACTAAGATGATTTTATTGTAAGTGCAACTGCATATTTAGAAAATCATCTCAGTATAAAGTATTATGCTTCAGTGAAAATACTGGGTATTTTATTGTTGTAAATTTTTATTAAAATAAATCATAGAATTGATGATTGATGTATTAATAATTAAAATGTGAAAATTATAGACAAAACATTTTCAAATTAAAGGATATAGTATTTATGTATTTATAGTAAATTAAATATCTTGATTGACAGTGATGGAGAAGAGATACACAATTGCTGATTTTAAGGAGGTTATGACTTCTGGAAAACACCCACAAAAGTAAATACTGTCATAAAGTAAAAACAGCCCCTTGTACTGCATTCCCTCAAGAGAGTTACAAATAAAATGTCATGGAAAATCAGAGTTAGCTGTGAATTTTGTCTTGGTGAGAGGGGGATTAATTTTGATGGAGATGTGAAAAATAACTCAGGTGTTCATGTGTATTGTCTTCTTTTTATCTCCTATCATTTATTGAGTGTTTTCTTTAGGTCAGAAACAATTTGTGATTACCCACTTAATCTTCATACTCATGCTATATAGACTAAATAATATCTCAACATACATTTTATAAATGGGAAACTGAAGCACAATGAAGTTAAGGAAATTTCCCAAGGTCATGTGGCTAGTAAAAGTTAGTGCTGGGATTTGTATTCGAGCAATTTGGCTCCAGTATCACATTCTTAACTTTTGAGTTACACTCTCTTTCCCACTGTCTTGATTATGAAACTTATTCTTTCCATTTTCCCTTAGTCTATAAAATGTTAATATTTTCTCTTAAATCTAACAAAACTTGTAAACAAAAGTCTTAAGTTAAAAGTTTTATAATGACCTACTGTCCTGAGTTGCTATCTTATTCCTCCAGTTTATTTCAACTCAAAATGTATTAATAATGGTCTTGCCTTGTTTCTTTGCTCTTAATGAAACACTTTCAAACTCTCAGTATGTTTCAGCTTTTCTAGAGTTAGGGAATAAATATATCTAGTCATATATAACATGTACAGTCAGGTGAATGTTATAGCTGTGCTACTGTGCTACATCACTTGGGGAAGCTAAAAGTGAATTGACTTTGGTTGGTGGACACAAATGTAAAGAGGAGAGTTTATAATTTCAACTGAGATCAGTTGAAATAATCTTTAGGAATGTTTTGAAGCTCAGACTTATCCTCTAGGCAGGTGTAAACCATTAAGTATATTTGAACATTTTTGAGATTTTTAAGCTTTTTTTTTTCTTTTTTTGATGACATGGCAACTGCTGTTTATATAAATGTATCCATCATAAATGAGAGAGCATCAGTGATAGGCAGAAGGTTTGTGCTCCATATTGTGTGTGCATGCATGTCACACACACACACACACACAGAGTTTGCACTGAAGTGAAAGATTGTTGAGGGCACTGAAGTGAAAGATAGTTGAGGGAAGTTTGTATTTAGTATCTGCCTTATCTGTTCAAGCTGCTGTAACAGAATAACATAGACTGGGTGACTTATAAACATCAGAAGTTTATTTCTTATGTTTCTGTTGGCTGGGAAGTCTAAGATTGAGTCACTGTGGTAAGTTTCAAACATGAATTTTGTGGGAACACATACATTTAGTCTATAGAACCATCTCAACAATAATAATAACACATAATATTTTTAAGTCCTTATGATGTTCTGAGGCTGGTTCTAAGAACGATCTCATTTTGCATTTATAAAAACTTACCAATGAGGTATTATGATTTCCTCACTGTAAGTATCCACTGAGGAAGGTGAAGGTTAAAACCCTGCCAAACCCATCTCACATTGGAATATAGGTTAGAACCTAGTAATATAAAACCAATATGTAAAATCTTTGTAAGATTCCAGAACTTTTGTAACTTTCCAATGATGATCATTCTTCCTAGCACACTACTCTGAATTCAATGAAAGTAAGACTACTCCAATCACTTGTTATAAGGGGATGAATCCCCCATCAACTGACTTAGATAAGTCAAGCTTCAACCCCCAGGACATCTTTAAAAGCACAGAGAATAAACTGAAGTTTCCACCTGCAATGAAAAATTTAAGTGGCTATTGATATCTACCTTAGTAACTAGTTAAAGCTTAGTTAGGAACATGCTGCAGTTAGCCATGTAACATTTTATCAGAAAAGTCATCTTTAAATCCCTTGCGGGACTGTCTTTCCTATATGTTTTAGCATATTTAGTGCATGATCTCTTTTGATTCAACATCTGTCCCCTGAATAGAACATAATGTTTATGGATATGATTATTGCTGGTGATTTCTTTGAGGATAAGGAGAGGATTTCTAGGTGATCATAAATGATGTTATGTGGCATATGGGAATAAATTATTCAGTGAGGACATTTTAAATGATTTTCTTCCTTAGCAATCCCTGGTAATTTCAAAGTGAAAGTGTCCAGGAGTATGAGAATAATTTTTCTCTAGGAAACCTTCTAAAGTTTTAATTAAATTTAATTTAACAAAATAAATATTACAATTTATGGTCCATTTTTCTTTACATACTGTGACTATACAAAGTATTGGGAAAATTAGTTTCCTTCATACAATAACATTCTTACAGCTGACACTCAAAATTTGGAATTCTTCCTATTTTAACTTAGCTTCAATATACACCTCAAGGGGCAAGAGTTAAAAAGAAAATTAAAGTTAGAAAAGGAATAAAGAAAAAGTAGAAAAGAGAGAATGTGAAAGTGTTTAAAATATTGCTATCTTACCAAATACATTGTGAACTTTAGTCACTGATATTTATTGAATTCAATATTAAAAAATTTTATCATCACTCCCACACTTTTGCCATGGTCAGTGGAAATAGTATAATATGCATCAGTGGGCCTTGTATTTTAAGCAATTTATTGTTGAGGAATATGTTAAACAACCTTGCAGTCTTTCCTGGATGATTATAGAAGGAAAATTTAGTGAGGTTATTTCTCATACTAGTGTAAATTATGATTTTTCAAATTATTCCCCAGTAAAACTTAACAAATATACATAAGCAATTGAAAGTATCTGACTTCATAAATTCAAAAAAACATTTCTTCTATCAATTTGTGTTTTTAGATACATCAAGATATCATTCTCACCTATAGTTATTTACCACCGTGTCAATGAAGATCATTTCTCTACTCTTTGACATATGGCTTTTTTAGTGTTGCTTTTACTGAGCACAAATATTTTGACTAGCTTGTAGGAGGTGAAGTTTTCATTCTATAATACTCTGACTTAGCAGTTAGAGGAGTAGTTGGCAGAGGCCACTTTCATTGTTTTCCATCACTTGAACAATAATGCAATCAATTTATGTCCTACAGTGTTAATCAAGTGACCTTTAAGTGTATTTTCTAATATTTTGTAGGAACAAATTATTAGTGAGGAGTAATTTAATCATTTAATGAGAACCTCAGTCTGTTTCATTGATTTTTCTTAATTAAATTTAGGTTAACTCCTCTGCCCTCATGGATAATTCAGCTCAAGAGTGATATTATAATGAATGAATGTGGAGATATTTGAGATAAAGTAACTGCAGTTCAGGGGAAAAAAAAGTAAAGACTTAGGAAGTATTAAGAATTCTTGAAAGTCTTTAAGTTATATTTAGTACATCAAAACTGACTAACGTATGGCATGCCTGGTGGGTGGCTGAGATGGTAAAGAATCTGCCTGCAATGTGAGAGACCTGGGTTTGATCACTGGGTTGGGAAGATGCCCTGGAGAAGGGAGTGGCTACCCACTCCATTATTCTTGCCTGGAAAACTCAATGGACAAGAGGACCGTGGCAGCTACAGTCCATGGGATCGCAAAGTGTTGGACACTGCTGAGCAACTAACACTTTTAATAGCTTGTTTCCTTTACGTTAAACTAGGTTATGTGGTAACAACAAATAATCTTGTAGTCCATTAGCTTCATGAAATGACAGATATTTTCTCAGTCTACTTACAGAATGCAAGTGACAGCTGGGCTCAGCTTCCCTCAGTTCAGTTCAGTCTCTTAGTCATTTGGACTCTTTGCGACCTCATGAACTGCAGCATGCCAGGCTTCCCTGTCCATCACCACTCCTGGAGTTTACCTAAACTCATGTCCATGGAGTCAGTGATGTCATACAGCCATCTCATTCTCTGTTGTCCCCTTCTCTTCCTGCCTTCAGTCTCTCCCAGCATGAGGATCTTTTCCAATGAGTCAGTTCTTCGCATCAGGAGGCCAAAGTACTGGAGCTTCAGCTTCAGCATCAGTCCTTCCAGTGCTTCCCTAGTCACTGCCTAACTCAGGGTTATAGAGACACCACCTCAGGATATTTTCCCATAACTTCCAACATGGGGTGGGGGGAAGTACAAATGGCAACTAGGTAGTGTTTCTTAAAATTTTGGTCTGGAATAGAGACAGGATATCTTTTTTTCCCCCCATTGGCTAAAACAAGCCCCATGGCTCCAAATGGTACAGAAGTACATCCTACACAAGCATAGAAGTAGCAGAATATTTATACACATTCATAATAATTAGCATATAGCTTTCATTTCATTTCAGTTCAGTTCAGTTCAGTCGTTCAGTCGTGTCTGACTCTTTGAGACTCCATGAATCGCAGCACGCCAGGCTTCCCTATTCATCACCAACTCCCAGAGTTCACTCAAACTCATGTCCATCGAGTCGGTTATGCCATCCAGCCATCTCATCCTCTGTCGTCCCCTTCTCTTGCCCCCAATCCCTCCCAGCATCAGAGTCTTTTCCAGTGAGTCAACTCTTTGCATGAGGTGGCCAAAGTATTGGAGTTTCAGCTTTAGCATCAGTCCTTCCAATGAACAGCCAGGACTGATCTCCTTTAGAATGGACTGGTTGGATCTCCTTGCAGTCCAAGAGACTCTCAGGAGTCTTCTCCAACACCACAGTTCAAAAGCATCAGTTCTTCGGTGCTCAGCTTTCTTAACAGTCCAGCTCTCACATCCATACATGACCACTGGAAAAACCATAGCCTTGACTAGACGGACCTTTGTTGGCAAAATCATGTCTCTGCTTTTGAATATGCTATCTAGGTCGGTCATAACTTTCCTTCCAAGGAGTAAGCGTCTTTTAATTTCATGGCTGCAGTCACCATCTGCAGTGATTTTGGAGCCCCCAAAAATAAAGTCTGACACTGTTTCTACTGTTTCCCCATCTATCTCCCATGAAGTGATGGGACCAGATGCCATGATGTTAGTTTTCATGAGGAACATATATTATATCTGGAGTTTCCAACAAGGGTGCTGCCTTTTCTTAGATTAAAAAGTTATCAATATTGGCTAACAGGCTAAAGGAGCTCAAACATAGATGTATTCTGGGAAAACTCCTTAGAAGATTTTGCTGATTTTAAGATATCATCTGACACCATTGTCTTTATTTTCTTCCACCATCCTTTTCCCTGCTAAATGTGTTTTAAAAAGGATTATTACCTCAAACTTAAGACACGTTTTTCCTGTCATTAGTGTTTTATCAAGAGTGCTGCTTAAAAATTTTATAGATATGAATATGTATCAATATCTGTTTATACATATCTATAATGAAAACGTTTTCTGCTCATATAGGTATTTTCACAGTATAATATTTTATTAGACGTGTCCAAAGTGGATGATTATAAAGACTTTAAACGTAGGTTTGCGGTTATACTCATGGATAGTCTCTTTGACTTTTGAACAGAGAAAATAAAATATCACTACTTGTTTCAGTTTGCTTCAAGAATGAAATTTGGTAACTTGTACTTGAAAGCTATGAATTTAGAGTCATTTCAAGTGATGATATTCAACTTTATTTTATTATGTTCTCACTCATCACTTGATAAAAATAAGATAAAAATTCTGGAAATGATCAATGGGGGAACCTTCTTTACCATACATGTGATTCATGAATGTTTTTCTTATTCCTTCTCCTATACTCATTGTAGAACCAACAGTGTTATTTAGCCTTTCTCTTTGCTGACATCTGCTGACTGTTTTTTATTTATTTTTCTCTCTTTCATTTTCTGTCAGGAAGTGTTAGTATCATATAGGTTTAGTACAGATCTGACTTATTCAATCATAATTTTCAGCACCCTTAATTACAATTGCAGTAGCTTTTTTTCTTCCCTACATGTTTATGAACAAATACTTTCTGTGTGATGTTCCACTCTCCTTTTAATGCTACTTATGTAATATGAAATTGTTTCAAAATTCTTCATCATGAAAGATGATTTATAAATATTTTCTAAAGATTACATTTTCCCAGGAACTGCATTAGAGGAAGAAATGTTATGGTCTAAAATTCAGAACAGTGCTTTATTTAGCATTGCAACTTTTCAGAAAACGGCATATATTTGATTTCTTTGCTTTTCTCTATGAGGCTGCCATTTTTATAGCTGTCACAAAATTAGATTTAAATTCAGCGTAGGAAAGTCATATATTCACAGAGAGCTCTGCATATAACACATATCTCATCCTCTGAAAATTCAGCTCCCTCTGTATTTTTAGCATCTATTTCTGAAATGCTGAATGTAAACAGAGAACATGCATGAAATGCACCACTGTTTTCTTCAAAACTTTTGAAATTTCAAGTATTAATTATATACAAAGCTATTTTAAAGTTTAGGAGGTTTAAGTAAACTGTGTCACATGAAAACTGCACGAATATTGTAGCACATATAAATTTGCAAGATTCTATTTGCCTTTGAAGAAACTGGAAACAAAATGCTGCCCACAGCTATGAAAGTTGTAACATTTTGCCTTACTTGAAAGCTAACAAGTAAACTTACCACAGTGTCATATATATTGGCGAAGACATGAGATTCTTGGGTCAGAGACAAAGGACTGTGTTAATGAAAGCACAGTAAATACCATGTTAAATCAGTTCTTATTGCAAAAGTTGCCCTCCAAATACGACAAGACAAAGTAAAATACCCCAAGTGGAAATTCTATATGCAGACTTTTTTTGCCAGAGTTGAAGAACCCCAGCTTAGGAAACCCCAATACTTTAAATGCATATTTCTAGCAAATGTGGTCAATGTTTGCTCCAAAGGGAGACATTGTTTTTTATTATTTATGAAGGAAATTTCCTCTCTGCTTCAGAGGGAGATACTGTCTCTGTTTTCCAGGGCTCTTTGTTATACAAATATCCTAATAAAGATATTCTAGAATAAAAGCTTAGTGTTGTGGCAGTCTTATTGAAGTCAAAGGAGATAAAAGGGTAAAAAAAGAACATTGGTTTTATCTTTATTTAAGATTTTGATATCTTGCCCATCGTAGAATTTTTGCATTAATTTTTATAAAAATTTGATATTGAATTATACTTTATCTTAAACACTGAATTTTTTACATCTGAGATTAGTACCTCACTTACTTTATTTCTGGCTCCATTAATGCTGATATAAAATTCAGATCTGCCTTGTCATCTAACAAGCACAAACTACATTTCTTGCTTTTTGCTTGAAAATACATTAACAGATACATTCTGTACAAAAGGTATATTTGTATGAAGATCCAAATACATTCTTCCCAAGGTTTGCTACTTTATTTTTGTTAATATTGAAGTTAAATATTTTGGTGTTTACCTAAATACTAGAATCACATATGGCTCTGCCTTCCCTGGGATTCTCCAGGCAAGGACACTGGAGTGGGTTGCCATTTCCTTCTCCAATGCATGAAAGTGAAAAGTAAAAGTGAAGTCGCTCAGTCGTGTCTGATTCTTCGCGACCCCATGGACTGCAGCCCACCAGGCTTCTCGGTCCATGGGATTTTCCAGGCAAGGGTACTGGAGTGGGTTGCCATTGCCTTCTCCACATAGAAATATAGTATACTCTTAATAGAATTCTTATGTATTCTGTTACTTCTCATATTTAATCAGCCTGTAATGCTGAAAAATATGTCTTAAAATCCTTCTAAATGATCAGTTTATAACTATATCATGCTATAAATAATAATTCGTATTAGGGATTCTAAGAAATGTGACCAAATCTAGCTTATTTTGATGGTTCTAAGATATTTCCAGTACATTTAGTGGGTAAAATACAAGTGGAACACAAATATCTCAGTTTTTTCAGAGAGCCTGAGTTCTAAACTAAGCCTTTTCATGTACTTTAGGGCTTATGAACATTCTTTTGCTTCAATAATACAGTTTTATATTTTCTTAAAGCCCATAATAGTGGCCTAAGGCATCCTTACAATTGGAAGTTAAGTGTATGCCTTGAAGTTTTAAATTATTTTAAAAGGTAAGCAATAGCCATGACAGAGATGAACTCTTGGTAAATTCCTTTTTACAATAACATAAAATCATTTTTTCCATACCATGTTTTTACTGGAGTAAATACACAAAGCAAAAATTGTTTACTGACTAAACAATTTTAAGCATATAGTTCAGTTGTTTAAGTACATTCATTTTTTGTACTATCGTTACCACCATCAATCTCCAGAACTCATTCATCTTGTAAAACTGAATCATTAACAGTAACTCCACATTCCTTCCTCCCATCCTAAGCCACTGGCAGCCACAATTCTTTCTTCTGTTTAATTTTGACTGCTTTAGGTACCTCATGTTGAAACAGGAAACTGAGTTCTTGTTTGCAGAGCCAAAAAATGAACTTTGCAAATATGCAAATGCTCGCACAAGAGTTTATTTTAAAGGATACAGATACCAAGCTCTCAGAATAGACACTGAGAAGGGGTGTGCCTGGAAGGGTGGGAATAACAACAGTTTATATCTTTACTAGTATTGACCTGTTTGTTTTTGGTTGGCTCGGAGCCCTGATATATGTACTTTTTGACGAATCAGTTTAAAAGCCGCAATGTCCAGTTTGCCATTTTTATGGCTTTCTTTGATTCCTAAGTCCTTGAGTTTTCTTAGACATTGAGTTACCAGCCTGCAGCCATTTCTCATGACCTCAGGCTATTGTTTAAGGACCAGTTATATGTTTACGACATCAGACTATTTATTAAGGCTATTCAGTTCAGTCGCTCAGTCATGTCTGACTCTTTGTGACCCCATGAATTGCAGTATACCAGGCCTCCCTGTCCATCACCAACTCCCAGAGTTCACTCAAACTCACGTCCATTGAGTCAGTGATGTCATCCAGCCATTATTTATTATTTAAGTATTGTTAAAAGTTAATGGTCCACCTGGTGTTTTATCCTAGATAAGTTGGACAGAAGTTACTGATTGTCTTGTCATGGGTCTGTTTGTTTTATGATCCTGTAGACCAGGGAGGCATTCCTCTAAATGTCGGGAAATTAGAATGAGTCAGTTCAGTTCAGTTCAGTCGCTCAGTCATCTTTGCTACTCCATGAATTGCAGCACGCCAGGCCTCCCGGTCCATCACCAACTCCCGGAGTTCACCTAAATTCATGTCCATCAAGTCTGTGATGCCATCCAGCCATCTCATCCTCTGTCGTCCCCTTCTCCTCCTGCCTCCAATCCCTCCCAGGATCAGAGTCTTCTCCAATGAGTCAACTCTTCGCATGAGGTGGCCAAAGTATTGGAGTTTCAGCTTCAGCATCAGTCCTTCCAATGAACAGCCAGGACTGATCTCCTTTAGAATGGACTGATTGGATCTCCTTTAAGTCCAAGGGACTCTCAAGAGTCTTCTCCAACACCACAGTTCAAAAGCATCAATTCTTCAGCACTCAGCTTTTTCACAGTCCAACTCTCATATCCATACATGACCACTGGAAAAACTATAGCCTTGGCTAGATGAACCTTGTTGGCAAAGTAATGTCTCCGCTTTTGAATATGCTATCTAGGTCGGTCATAACTTTTCTTCCAAGGAGTAAGCGTCTTTTAATTTTATGGCTGCATTCACCATCTGCAGTGATTTTGGAGCCCCTAAAAATAAAGTCTGACCTGTTTCCACTGTTTCCTCATCTATTTCCCATGAAGTGATGGGACCAGATGCCATGATCTTCGTTTTCTGAATGTTGAGCTTTAAGCCAACTTTTTCACTCTCCTCTTTCAGTTTCATCAAGAGGCTTTTTAGTTCATCTTCACTTTTTGCCATAAGGGTGGTGTCATCTGCATATCTGAGGTTATTAATATTTCTCTCAGCAGTCTTGATTTCCAGCTTATGCTTCTTCCAGCCCAGCGTTTCTCATGATGTACTCTGCATATAAGTTAAATAAGCAGGGTGACAATGTACAGCCTTAGGCTAATGGAGCTAGACACCTACGTGAGGTAATAAGTTGGACTTAAAAACTAAAATTAAACGAAAAGCCTGAGGCCTCAACCCTGCACTGACTGCCCTAAGTTTCTACCTCTATATGAGTAGAATCATACAAGTTTTGTCTCTTTCTTATTGGTTTATTTCACTTAGCATAAGGTCCTCAAGGTTCATCCATTTTATAGCATATGTCAGAATTTCCTTCTTTTTTTAAGTTTGAATATATTCTATTGTGTTTATATGATTATATTATTTTGTTTATTTATTCATCTTTGGATGGACATGTGGGTTGCTCTCATACTTGAACTACTGTGAATATGGGTGTATATATATGTCTTGAGACACTATTTTCAGTTCTTTTGGGTATATACTCAAAAATTGAATTCTTGGGTCATATAGTAATTCAATTTTAATTTTCTTAAGAGACACTATACCCTCTTCTAGAGTAGCAGTACCATTTGACACTCCCACCAAGTGCACAAGGGTTCCAATATCTTTGTAATCAGCAGCATTTTTTATTTTTACTTTTTGTTTGTTTGTTTTGCTTTGTTTTTAATAGTAGCCGTTCTAATGAGTTTTAGAATGATCCCTAACCTTTTTTTTTTAATGCAATATAACCCAATCACTGTTCTCTTTCTAACATTATTTAGAATATGGTAACACTTTTTTAGGTCAGATATTATGAAAGTACAGGATTAGAAAGAGAAATGATAAATTGGAGCTACTGACAGATTATTCACTTTTTAAAATACAGTAGACACTGGAGATACTACTGTAGGAAAACAATGACAATGACGAAAAAAGAAAAAAGTCCTACCATCATAATGGGAATACCCTAGTGAAGAAGATAGATATTTACAAATAATATCAAAAAATATAGTTACAAACTATAGTGGGTGCTATAAAGGTAAAGGTCTATAAAAATGATAAGGTACCATTATGAATTATCTGCTCTTTAGCATAAAAATTTTAAGTTGCTTCATATGATCATAGCTTGCTCCTTGGAAAAAAAGCTATGACAAACCTAGACAGCCTATTAAAAAGCAGAGACATCATTTTGCCGACAAAGGTCCACGTAGACTGAGCTCTGGTTTTTCCAGTAGTCACGTATGGATGTAAGAGTTGGACTATCAAGAAGGCTGGATGTCAAAGAATTGATGCTTTCTAAATGTGGTATTGGAGAAGACTCTTGAGAGTCCCTTGAACTGAAAGGAGATAAAACCAGTCAGTCTTTGAGGAAATCAACACTGAATATTCATTGGAAGGACTGATGCTGAATATAAAGCTCCAATACTTTGGCCACATGATGCAAAGAGTCAACTCATTGGAAAAGACCTGATACTGGGAAAGATTGAGGGCAGGAGGATAAGGGGGCAACAGAGGATAAGATGGTTGAACATCACTGAGTTGATGGACATGTGTTTGAGCAAACTGCAGAAGACTTTGAAGTACAGGGAAGCCTGGTGTGCTGCAGTCCATGGGCTCACAAAGAGTCAGATGCAAATTAGCGACTGAACAACAGTGATCATAGCTTACACAGAGATATTGAAATTATATCCAGTTTTCCTTACAGTATATTTCTATTTGGCACTCTGTGAACATGAATGTGGAGATATCAATGTACTTAGATTTCGTATAAAGTTTTTATAAAGTAATTTTCATTTCCTAGAAAATTTTGCTTTTCGTTTTTAGCCTAAGACCCATTTAGACTGCTTAGCTCAAAATGCTTGCTGTTGGCTTGCTGCCAGTGGTAATGTACTTGATAATGGGAAACAAGAAGAAAAAAAATCAAGAAAATGAGTGACCACCTGTAACCCTGATTCTGTAACCCTTGATTCCAGGAAAGAAAGAAATTTTTCAGAGCATAGAAAATCACAGAAGCTGAGAGTCTTCACTTACCCACCTCCCAACAGCTGTTTGTTGCCTATATCTCTTCCATCTATCTGCAAAGCCTAAATGTTGGAGTTAATCATTTAATATATTGTTAATTGTTAGTATGTAATTGCAAACTGGATACATCTGTACTAAGCTTTCTACTGTACAAGTTAGGATCAAGCTTATTGTCAGAACTAACATGGTCTTAGTAATGCACTTTTTCAACTTAATTAAGCTATTTGTTTTCTTCCCAAAATTATAATATTTTCAAGTTTACCTATTTGGAATTGATTTCAAACAGATACATATTTACACTATATAGAATATTTTTATCCACTGATGCTTCTGCCTTAGTTCCCTTTTATCATAAGGGAACAATATTATATACTATTTAAATTTATAATATCACTCTTCCTTTGCTTCATAGATAGAAGTGCTGTGGGTATGTGTAATAATTAACAAAAACTAATCAATATAGTCTAAGAAAAGGAACTAACTTTTAATGAGCTTCTGATTATGTCATGCACTGTGCTTAATGAGGCTTATCACCTGAACCCTTATTTGATTCGCTCCATGAGGTAGGCATATTTTCCTTATTTAAGACGGAAAAATTGTCAGTGGTTCCTGAATCAAGTCCTTACAGAATATTTGACTTGGCAATTTTGAAAAGACACTTAAATTATAATGTTTTCTGGTTGCTTTATCACTAAAGGAAGATTCTTTTCCTACCTAAGTAATACTTTCACTTTTTACCTTTTGCTTTATCAGTAATTATTAAAATAATTTTTCTTTTTAAAATTGCATTCTTGCTTAGTCTCAGGCAAATTTTTAAAGTGTAATTCATCATACTTTATTTTCCATTATTCTTTTCACCCTCCAGCACCAAACTAACTTATTCGTTCAAAAGATATATATATATATATATATATATATATATATAAAATCGTAGCTTTCTGTGAAGAAATGCCCCCATCATTAGGTCACAAGAGAGACAGATTTGTATTTCTTAAGTCCACATATGAAGTGAATAGAAGCTTAATTATGTGTGGTAGCTTTGGGAATAAAGAAACGTGAGGAATAATACACATTCAAAGATTATTACTCAAATGAGAAAAATGTATAGTGTACATGACATTTCAACATGCTTTATCTCTTCATTCTTAAAGCTCTGGAGGAGATGTTGTTATAGTCAACATCCTTTCTCTCACCCACCCCACTTTATCTTCTAACCCCACATACCATTAACCCTTTCATTCTGCAGCTGCTTCACAATGTGTTTACTCGTGTTACTAATTTATGTTGCCATGAATTCAAGTATCTATTTGCATAAGCAGTTGCACCGTAGGATTTTCAGCCCCCTAAGACTCTCTTATGTGTGCTCAGAACTTATTCCACAGTAGTCATTCAATATATATTTATTGAGTTGAAATGAGTTTCAGAGATCAAGAAACTGAGTTTCACAAAGAAGAAAACACTTGTTAGATGATGCTGCTAAAGTGTGGACTCAGGTGTTCTGATTCTAATTTCAGTTTCCTACTTTAGTTTTGATGCTTTCTATTTTGCTTTAATAAATTTCAGTGACCAAACCTTTCATGACATAATCAGGCAAGGTTTCTTCTTAGTCACACTCAGGTGTCCTGTCAGTAATCACCACGGTTAAACTGTTTCGGCTTGTAATTATTCAGTTCCTTAGATCAGAGGTCCCCAGCCTCCTGACCTAATGCCTAATGATCTGAGGTGGAACTAATGTAATAATACTAGAAATAAAGTGCATGATACATGTAATGTACTTGAATCATCCCCAAACTGTACCCTGTCCCAACTGTGGAAAAATTTTCTTCCACAAAACTGGTCTCTAGTGCCAAAAAAAGTTGGGTATAACTGGTTAGATAATTTTCTTATTAAGAAGATAAAATCATATATTTTTTGTACATAAAAATCCATTCTGTTTGGCATATTTAAAAATTACAAGGGCATACATGTCAGACTCTCTAAACTTTAGAGAAATTTTCAGAAAAGGTATATTTTATATAGGCGCACTAAATTAAACTTTTATTGGCGTGCAGTTTATCTTATATTGAAACCAATAGGTAGTTTAGAATATATTTAGAATAATAGCTGAATTGTACAATGCATAGGTATAATACTTTTCTTCTTAATAACATTAGAAGTTTAATGGAGTTCTTGTAAATCATCTAATTTGGTACTTATGAATGTAAGCAATCTTGGTGAAATGACGCATTTCCTTTGAAGGACCCCAAATAAGACAGTAGAGGAGGAGGTAAGAAGAATATGGCTATGATCATTTGACCTGCATGACAACCGTTATTTGAGCAGCACTGACATATAGATGGCCTCTGCTGCATCCCCACTACTTTTGAACTCTAATGATTGTGACTCACAGTCTTCAATGGCAGATCTTTCCCTATTTGGACAACTCTTACTAGAAGCCATGTTATACTGAAATGTGAAATTCTTGTAACTTCTATCTCGTGATTCGCAGTGTTCCATTTAATGTCAAACAAAATAGTGTCATCTTTCTTGCATATGACAGATGAAGGCCTTCCAAATATTGGA
The DNA here is from genome assembly GCF_027580195.1 of Bos mutus. Taxonomy (NCBI): domain Eukaryota; kingdom Metazoa; phylum Chordata; class Mammalia; order Artiodactyla; family Bovidae; genus Bos; species Bos mutus. The sequence continues at coordinate 30,932,788 of NC_091630.1, read as the reverse complement.
AAAACATTCCTCATAGTCTCAGTGCCTATTACCAAGTCTTTTCTTCTGCAGAGCAATCATTTTTCTCTTAATTATTCCTTTTAAAATAATCATATATTTTGGCATATGCCTTTGTATCTGTTGAATTATCATGTAGTAGGTGAGACTCAGCCAAAGAAAAAATATCTCAAGCTTACAAAGCAGTGAGTGAGTAAAGATAACTTTTCATCTTACTAAATAAAAATATATATTTAAAAAATACTATCTGGGGGAAAAAATAAATTCACAATATAAACTAGAAAGATCTTTAGAGATTATCTCATTCCCCAATTTTATGTTGTCATTATTTATAGCATAGTGACAGAGGATTGAGTTAATTACTTTTCTTATTCCAGTAGTACTGTTATCAGAATTCTTTGCAAGACTGCAAGACCTCTTTCTTGCCTGGATGCAGGTAGTTATGTATGAATATGTATATATTGAATTGCCTTTAATCCTCATTTCATGCTCCCATGCATCTCCCCAGATAAGCAACTGCTCAAATGTGTAAAAGTTACATCTTTTATTTTTGTGTTCTTATAAAATATAAAGTGATATTTTGTGTTTATATGCTTTTTATAGAAGTGGTATTATGCTATAGATTTTTTACTATTTCTTACTCTTCACTCAGTATTCTGATTTTAAGCTTTGCGCAAAACTCTCAACCTTGTCTGCACAACCTTCCATGAAACATCTAGTATCTCAGACCATTGTACACCACTTGAATAAAAATTTCTGAGAGTAGGGCCAGAATATCACTATTTATTTTTAGAAAGCTCTTCAGGTGATTCTAATGCCATATTGTATTGATTCACATAGTGTTAAGTCATTAAACTACCACTGTGAGATGACTCCCTATTACCACAAATAACCCAGTGATGAACACTTTTTCATAAGGTCATTTGTAACTTTAAGGCCTTCTTGTAAAGGATACTCTGTATATGTACTCAGACATGTGATGCAGGGTCATTGGTACAAATGTATTCTTTATTTGACCAATTATTTCCAACCGTTTCTCTAAAATTGCTACACCTTCCTATAGTCCAACTAATAATGTGTTGTGTGTGCTAGGTTGCTTCAGTCGTATCTGACTCTTTGCGACCCTATGGACTGTAAGCCTGCCAGGCTCTTTTGTCTACGGAATTCTCCAGGCAAGAATATTGTATTAGGTTGCCATACCCTCCTCCAGGATATCTTTCTAACCCAGGGACTGAATCCCTGTGTTCTGGAGCTCTTGCCTTGAAGGTGAATTCTTTACACTGAGTCACCAGGAAGGCCCCAGTAAATTAATATTACTGTATTGAAATTAACTGTTATGTTTTGCCAAGTTATGGCATGATCAGAATTTCTAATATGTTCCAGATAAGCTAAGCATTTCCCAAGATGATGCAATAAGAAAATTGCAGAAATAAAATTTGAGTTGAAATAGTCTTGGTTCTAAACCGCAGATTTTTTTAGCATATCAAAATATCTGTAAATAATGCAATGTTTTTGGTTTGATTCTGAAATAAAATGTCAGTTATGAAACAAATTAATTCCTCTGAATTTATCAGAAATTTGATATCAGAAAATTGATGAAATTTGCTGTCTTTCAAATTATATATCCTGCTATTTTATATTACTGTGTCTGTTTCATGGGATGCTGTATACTTTCTATGTATCTATGAGTCTATGTATCTGTTTATCTAAAAATGAGTCCAGTAGTGATCATGAGAAACTAAATATGATCCTTCAACAGTTAAAGAGGTGAAAAGTGCAAGATTTTCCCTCTCTATATTAGTTTTCTACTGCTACATGACAAAACACCACAAACAGTAGCTTAAAACCACAAGAAACTTTTTTCTCAGAGTATAAGTCATGAATCTGCACATGGCTTATCTGGATCCTCTGCTCAGGGTCACATCATGCCGAAATAATTGTTGTCAAAGGCTGCAATTTCATCTTCCGAGCTGACTGGTTGTCTATATAATTCAGTTCCTTGCAGTTTAGGACCGAGGTTCTCAAATCCTAGAGGATGCTCACCATTCTCTGCCATTGGCATTCTCCTCAACATGGCAGGTTGCTCTTTCATGGTCAATAGGAGAGCACCTGCTGCTGCTTAGACTCTTCATCTCTTTAAGAGCTCAGCTAATTAGACTAGGCACATCAAGGATACGCTCCCTTGTGATTAGTTCAACGTCAGCTACCTGGGAATCATTATTACTTCTTCAAAGCCCTTTTATTCTGCCATAGAACATAGAATAATCACCAAAGTGATAAAGATTGTATTTGCAGGCTCTGCCTATGCTCAAGGGGAGGAGATTGTACCAGAAGTGTACAAGCCATGTAGAATATTCTAAGAGTGGGAAACATTTTTCTATTTTGTTTGTTATTGTAGCCATACATGATGGCCTCTTATGATACTATCAGTGAATAGTTGCTGGATGAATGAATTGAAGAGCCTCAGTATAGCATGGTAATTTTGCAGTTACTCTGAGAATATTTGTTGCTGAAAAAATTTCATCTTTACCCAGTGCTTTTAGAGTGTTACGTACAGAATATTAAATCTGTTAGGAGGTAGCAGTGTTCTACTAATCTACTAATGAGTTCTGACTGAATCCTAAATTTTTGGCTTAGATTTCATATTGACACACATTTACTATCAATTCAGAGCACAGATGGTACCACAGCTGTTACAACTTGGAGACTCTAGGACACTTTAAGGGATAACATATGGGAAAGCTCATGTTATATTTGAAGGAGTTCCCTCCCTCATAAATTGTTAAATTAGGTCTTTAGGAAATATGTTATTTTCATTCTTTAGCCTAGCATTACACTGTATATGCAAAACTAGGAAGTCAACAGATACCTGGAATAACAGGCAAGTTTGCCTTGGAATACAAAATTAAGCAGGGCAAAGGCTAACAGTTTTGCCAAGAGAACACACTGGTCATAGGAAACACCCTCTTCCAAAAACACGAAAGATGACTCTACACATGGGTATCACCAGATAGTCAATATAGAAATAAGATTGATTATATTCTTTTCAGCCAAAAATGGAGAAGCTCTATACAGTCAACAAAAACAAGACCGGGAGCTGACTGTGGCTCAGATCATTACCTCTGTCTTGGCAAATTCAAACTTAAATTGAAGAAAGTAGAGAAAACCACTAGACCATTCAGGTATGACCTAAATCAAATCCCTTATGATTATACAGTAGAAGTCACAAATAGATTCAAGGGATTAGATATGATAGACAGAGTCCTTGAAGAAGTATGGATGGGGGTTCATGGCATTGTACAGGAAACAGTGATTAAGATCATCCCCAATAAAAAGAAATGCAAAAAGGTAGAATGGTTGTCTTAGGGGGCCTTACAAGTAGCTGAGAAAAGAAGAGATGCATAAGACAAAGAAGAAAATGAAAGATATATTCATCTGAATGCAGAATTCCAAAGAATAGCAAGGAGAGATAAGAAAGCTTTCCTCAGTGATCAATGCACAGAAATAGAGGAAAACAATAGAATGGGAAAGACTAGAGATCTCTTCAAGAAAATTAGAGATACCAAGGGAACATTTCATGCAATGATGGGCGCAATAAAGGACAGGAATGGTATGGAACTAGCAAAAGCAAAAGATACTAATAAGAGGTGGTAGGAATACACAGGAGAACTATATGAAAAAATACCTTAATGATCCATATAACCACAACGGTGTGATCATTCACCTAGAGCCAGACATCCTAGAATGTGAAGTTAGGTGGGCCTTAGGAAGATCACTACAAAGCATGTGGAAGCTATGGAATTCTAGTTGAGCTATTTCAAATCCTCTAAAATGATGCTGTGAAAGTGCTGCACTCTCTATGCCCACAAATTTGGAAAACCCAGCAGTGGCCACAGGACTGGAAAAGGTCAGTTTTCATTCCAATCCCAAAGAAAGGCAATGCCAAAGAATGTTTAGACTACCACTCAATTGCACTCATTTCACACTGGCAAAGTAATGCTCAAAATTCTCCAAGCTAGGGTTCAACAATACATGAACCAAGAAGTTCCAAATGTTCAAGCTGGATTTAGAAAAGGCAGAGGAACCAGAGATCAAATTGCCAAAATCCACTGGACCATCAAAAAAGCAAGAGACTTCCAGAAAAATATCTACGTCTGTTTTATTGACTATGCCAAAGTCTTTGACTGTGCATCACAACAAACTGTGGAAAAATCTCAAAGAGATGGGAATACCAAAACAACTCCCCTGCCTACTGAGAAATCTATATCCAGGTCAAGAAGTAACAGTTAGAACCGGATGTGGGACATCAGAATGGTTTCAAATTTGGAAAGGAGTATATCAAGACTGTTAATTGTCACCCTGTGTATTTAACTTATATGCAGAGTACTTTATGCAAAATGCCGGCTGGATGAATCACAAGCTGGAATCAAGATTGTCAGGAGAAATATCAATATCCTCAGACATGCAGATGATACCACCCTAATGGCAGAACGTCAAGAGGAACTAGAGAGCCTGTTGATGAAAGTGAAAGAGGAGAGTGAAAAATCTGGCTTAAAACTCAACATTCAAAAAATGAAGGTCAGGGCATCCAATCCTATCACCTCATGGCAAATAGTTGGGGAAACAATGGAAACAGTGAGAGACTTTATTTTCTTGGGCTCCAAAATCACTGCAGATGTTGACTGAGCCAGGAAATTAAAAAACACTTTCCTTGAAAGAAAAGCTATGACCAACCTAGACAGCATATTAAAAAGCAGAGACATTACTTTGGCAGCAAAGGTCCATCTCGTCAAGGCTATGGTTTTTCAAGTAGTCATGTATGAATGTGATAGTTGGACTTTCCGATGAATATTCGGGACTGATGCTTAAGCTGATTCCCCAATAGTTTGGCCACCTGATACTAAGAACTGACTCATTGGAAAAGACCCTGATGCTGGGAAAGATTGAAGGCAGGATAAGGGGACGACAGAGGCTGAGATGGTTGGATGGCATCACTGACTAGATGGACGTGAGTTTGAGCAAGCCTAGGAGTGATGAACATCCTATCCAGTGATGGACAGGAGAGCCTGATGTGCTGCAGTCCATGGTGTCACAAAGAGTCAGACACAACTGATCAACTGAATTGAACACCATGGATAGTCACAGGACATGGGCTAGATTATTTTTTCACAATGAGACTGTGGAAAATATTTAAATTATTTCTCTGGGAAAAAATATTTTTAGACTTTGAAAGTTGCATACAATTGCATACAATTCACAAGGTGGCACAAAAATGTTCTTTGCTTTAAATGAATGACTTGAATTTGATTAGCACTACCTTGGACAGGGATTTTGGATTTTTCTACAAGCATTGTGATTTTAGATGTGGAAGAATTGATTCTAAAACAGAGCTGTGTAAATACACAGTAAGGTAACAGTGAGGGAAGGCACTGAACTGAAAGATAAGGATGCAGGCCACAAGTCCTGTATTAGGAATTTTGGTGATGTGATCAGTCAGTTCAGTTGCTCAGTCATGTCTGACTCTTTGTGACCACTTGGACTGCAGCACGTCAGGCTTGCCGGTCCATCACCAACTCCTGGAGTTTACTCAAACTATGTCCGTTGAGTTGGTGATGCCATCCAACCATCTCATCCTCTGTCATCCCTTTCTCCTCCCGCCTTCAATCTTTCCCAGCATCACGATCTTTCCAAATGAGTCAGTTCTTTGTATCAGTTGGCCAAAGTTTTGCAGTTTCAGCTTCAACATCAATCCTTCCAATGAATATTCAGGACTGATTTCCTTTGTGATGGACTGGTTGGATCTCCTTGCAGTCTAAGGGACTCTCAAGAGTCTTCTCCAACACTACAGTTCAAAAGCCTCCATTCTTCAGCGCTCAGCTTTCTTTATGTGATGTGATGTGATAAGAAACAAACAACAGAGGATACAGAATTGTAAGCGTTTTCCATGTTCCAGATTTTGTTCATAATGTAAATAACGTTGTAAGAGATTATATTGAGTGTAGAATTTTAGACTTTCCCCTTTCCAAGTTTCATCACTCAAGCTCTGAAATGTCAACCTGCCCCTCAGAAGATTTTGATTTAGTAATATACACATATTCAGGATTTGTGCTGTGCATCACCAGAGATGGTTAAATATTATGTATGTGAAGTCATTGCTAATTCATGCATAGATCTTCAGAGAAGTGTAATTAACCTAAAAGCTAAGCATCATGTGAGAACTTCGTGTCTACTTAGCTTTAATTCTTTTTTTTAAAAAATCCTATTATTTGGATTATTTTAATAAAGTTAAAATTTACTAGTTTATAACACGCATGAAGAAATCAATAGAACTTTGTTTTTGTTTCCTTTTCAAATGACTGTTAGGGGTAAAGAGTCAGATCAATATACAGTTAAAATAATTATACAGAAGCCACAGTTCCAGTTGTTGTAAGGGCTCTGAGGAAATGATGCAGTCTTCTATGAGAGGATATAAGTGATGCTAAGAACTAGAGAAAGCAACCCAAAGGAATGATGTTCAGGTTCAGTGTGAGGAATAAATGAAGCCAATATTGCAAAAGGCTATGAAAAGCATAAGAAGGGTGATAAAAGATTTTAAGCAGTTGGACAACATGGTCAAAGACAAGATGAATTTGGTACGTTTGAGGAACTAAAAAAAAAAACCCTGTGCATTGGGAAAATAGTAAATGAGAGAAAGTAGAGTGAAAAATGTGGATATCAAATCATTTATAAATAAGACTGCTGTAGGACACTGTAAGTTAGGTTAAAAGTTTTTAACTTTGTCCTATGCAGAATGAGAATTAACTAAATGCTTTGGGATAACAATGTGTTGGTGTTGTGTGATAGAATCAAACCTGCATTTTCAAAGATTCTAGTCATCAAAGATACATGGAAGCAGTGATTGAGAGGAAGTTATTGTAGTGGTCTGGGGAAAATATACCGGTGGCTTGAGCAAGGGTGCTGAGAGAGGTAGGGATATGCTACAGCTGATATGTATATTTGGGAGGAGAATTAATAGAATTTAGAAATTTTTAAATCAATGGAAATGTGAATGAGTGAGGAAGAGTTATCAAATGAGAATAGAGGTGAGGGAAGCTCCCTGTTCATCGACATGAATGATGCAAGAAAATATATTTGAACTGGTAAATGCAAAATACTTTTGTGTATTTTAATTTTGAGATACTTTAAAGATATCTAAGTGGCAAATTTACAAAATAGTTTAATATATTTATATATGAATCTGGAGCTCAGAATACAGAAGTGTGAGCTGAAGTTATAATCTTGCAGATCTTTGATATATAAATGTTAGGAAGAATGGAATGAGAAGAGAAGCATGTCCAAAAATATATCCAGAGGCACTGAGGAGTATAAGATCTACAATAGTCAGGAAATCCAAGAAATGAGAAATATGAGAAGCTCCCAGAGATGTACGAAAGATTGTGATATGAAAATAGAGTATTTTGAGAAGAAACGTGTGCCAACTATCAAGTTGTTAAGGTTAATTTCTATAATTAGAAGAATGAGGCCACAAAACCTTTAATGCAGCTTAGGGTTTTTGAGTACAAAGTCTAAGCTTATTATTCTTTATTTCCACCACTTCTTTTAGAGCTTGATAAATGGTTATTAGACTAAACTGTAAAAACAGTTTATAGTCATAAAGCTTCTCCTCAAATCTTTTATTTCTATGTAAGTAAAAGTACTAGCATATGCTTCCTTTTAGCTTATTTATTTATTAGCAAGTGATTTTAATCATGCTGAAATATTCACAATTAACAATCAGGCCATAAGATCTATAATGTTTAATGTTGTATTGTATGATGTAATTAAACACTCCAGTCGTACACAGTGCAAGTGCTCAATTATGCATATCATCTTTTAAGTATAGTAAGCCCAATTTAATTCTCACTTAATTTCACAGTGATTCTGACCCTGCCTGATTTTCATTATACATGAATTTCTTTTGCCATCAGGCAGGGAACATGTTTTATTCTCTATAACTCAGTATTTCTCAAGAATTACAGACTATAATAATATTTTTAATGATCATAATAATGCTTTGCAATTAAATATTTTTATATCACCAAAAAACAATAAATGTATCCATATATATAGCTGGTATAAATAAATGACATCAGTCAGCTTGCTGTAATATTTTGAAATGTCTAAATATTCTTTTATGAAATTGAAAAAAGTAACTATAAAAGTCTTTTATAGTTACAACTATTATTATTAATACCATTATTATTATTTTACCAACACTAATTTGTTGTCCTGGCTTATATTCCTTCTCTATAAGGGCTTCTATTTTTACCTTTGCTGATCCATATTCTTTGCCTTCTTGCAAATGTTGAATAAAATATATCTGCTCTTAGAAAGTATTCAAATTGATCCTTAATCCTGACATTGTTTCACTGATTATGTACTCAGGTTAGGCTTTTTAAAATGTTCTCTCTGATATATAGAACTGTAAAGTAAATCAAATGACTTGTTGGTAAATTAGAGTGTATGTATTGTATGCTTGACACTCTTCTTACTTCTTCAGCACTGCTGAGATGCAAGGCTCCAGAGTGTACAATTCATAGTACAGGTGAATAGAGTACTGGAGAAGGAAATGGCAACCCACTCCAGTGTTCTTGCCTGGAGAATCCCAGGGACGGCGGAGCCTGGTGTGCTGCCATCTATGGGGTCGCACAGAGTCAGACACGACTGAAGCGACTTAGCAGCAGCAGCAGTACTATGTTACCTCCTATCACCAATGTAACAAGTAGTTTCTTTGAGGTTACTACATTCCATGTATATTCATTTTTCTATTCTTGAATTGTTGTTGGTCAGTTGCTAAGTTGTGTCCAACTGTTTGTGACTCTATGGAATGGACTGCAGCACACCAGTCTCCCGTGTCCTTCACCATAGCTTTGACCATACAGACCTTGCTGGCAAAGTGATGTCTTGTTGTTCAGTAGCTCAGTCGTGTCTGACTCTTTGTGTTCCTACAGACTTCAGCACTTCAGGCTTCCCTGTCCTTCACCATCTCCCAGACCTTGCTCAAACTCATGTGGCCTTCCAACCATCTCATCCCCTCTTGTCCCCTTCTCCTCCTGTCTTCTATCTTTCCCAGCATCAGAATCTTTTCTAATGAGTTGTTTCTTTGCATCAGGTGGTCAAACTGTTGGAGCTTCAGTTTCAGCATCAGCCAATTAATCACCAAATTAATAATCAGGGTTGATTTTGTTTAGAATTGACTGGTTTGATCTCATTGGAGTCCAAGAAGCTCACATATTCTTGAATGTTGTGCTGTGCTGTGCTTTGTTGCTCAGTCATGTCTGACTCTTTGTGATCCCATGGACTGTCCCACCAGGCTCCTCTGTCCATGGGGATTCTCCAGGCAAGAATACTGGAGTGGGTTGCCATGCCCTCCTCCAGGGGCTCTTCCCAACCCAGGGATCTAACCCAGGTCTCCCGCATTGCAGGTGGATTCTTTATCATCTGAGCCACCAGGTAAGCTCAAGAATACTTGAGTGGGTAGCCTATCCCTTCTCCAGGGGGTTTTCCCAACCCAGGAATCAAACTGGGGTCTCCTGCATTGCAGGCAGAATTTTTATCAGCTGAGCTACCAGGGAGGCCCCCATATTCTTGAATACTTGACTATGAAAAAATACAATCAACTCTCACTGTAATGGTTTTTGGCCCTTCATTTTCTATGCACTAATATGTCTCTGACTTTTTAGTCAATTTTTATTTTTCTTTAAATGAACCAAAGTATGAATACTGTAATATATTTCCACTCTATACAATTTCTTAGATTCTTTCACTGAGAAATAAAAGCAGTGTGTCTTCTTATAGAATATTTGGCCATAATGTTATGATATTAAGCACCTAACCTGTGTTGAATACTGGGTTTTTAAATGCTGGGAAAGACTGAAGGCAGGAGGAAAAGGGGATGACAGGGGATAAGATGGTTGAATGGCATCAGTGACTTGATGGACATGAGTCTGAGTAAGCTCTGGGAGTTGGTGATGAATGGGGAAGCCTGGCATGCTGCAGTCCATGGGGTCGCAAAGAGTCAAACACATCTGAGCAACTGAACTGAATTGTGTTAAGTACATGCTGGTTGAAAGAATGACTAAATTAAGTATTATAATGAAAAGACAGCATTATTATAGATCTGGTGCGTCTGAATTCTGTCCTACTAATTGTGCCTGTGTGACCAAAAGCAATTTACTTTATATTTTTTGGACAGCATTATAATCAGTAAAGTTGGACTATTCATTTATTTATTTAGCAAATTAAGTACCACCTCTGAGCCATGAACTATTCTATGTCTAAAAACTGGACATCCAAGGTGAACAAAACAAAGTAGATGATTTATTGAGATTCACATTCTAGTCAGAAGAAAAACTGACAATAAATAAAAATACAGTATTTTAGATTTCATTTATCCATTTCAAAAGGATTTATTAAGCAACCGTGTGCAGATATACCAGTATACTTTTGGGTTGGGTACCAGGATGCATGGGCATCCCAGGTGGTGTTAGTGGTAACAACCCCGCCTGCCTGTGCAGGAAATGTAAAAGACATGTATGTGTTCTATCCCTGGGTCAGGAAATTCCCCTGGAGGAGGGCATGGCAACTTACCTCAGTACTCTAGCCTGGAGAACCTTATGGACAGAGGAGCCTAGCAGGCTACAGTGCATAGCATCTCAATGAGTCAGTCTCGACTGAAGTGACATAGCACAGGACAGCACACCAAGATGAATAAGATAATATGATTGCTCTCAGTCAGGTATATTTTAGTAGGAAATATGTCTCCAAAATTACAGTACTTAACAGTAAAAGCTTATGCAATAGCAGTAAAGACAAAAGTTTGGGGAATTCAGGAAGAAAGGAGACAACTCTATTTGAAATATAGCCACATGATTTCATATTCCCTTATAATAGTAAGATACTAAAATATAATAATCAGTATTTTTGATTGACATTTGCACAGATATTCAAAAGACTCATGTCAAAATTATCATAAAGGGAGGGTAAAATATGCCCATAATATATTTTGCAAGGCCACCAGATCCTAAAACCCTCAGATTGTATTCTTCCTCATTTGGTTAAGGACCTAGTCTTTACCTTGAACCTTAAATTTGATCTTTAAATTTTTACATTGTCCTGTTATTTCTTTGGTCCATCTCCTATCACTTGTGCATCACATTCCATCCAGGCCATCCTAACTAGCTTTCACAATACCACTTGCTAAAGAGACTGTCTTTTCTCCATTGTATATTCTTGTCTCCTTGTCAGAGGTTAATTGACCACAGGTTTGTGAGTTTATTTCTGGGCTTTCTATTATGTTCCATTGATCCATACATCTGTTTTTGTGCCAGTACTGTATTATTTCTATTACAGTAGCTTTGTAGCATTGTCTGAAGCCTGCGAGGGTTATGTCTCTAACTTTTTTTTTATCTCAGGATTGCTTTGGCAATCTTCTATGATTCTATATAAATTTTAGGATTATTTGTTTTAGTCCTGTGAAAAATATCATGGTTAATTTGATAAGGATCACATTTATTTTTCTTTCCATTTCTGATATTTCATAATTCATTTCTGATACTTCATCAAATTTCATTCTGATATTTCTGTAATGCAACAGATTTCTGTATGTTAATCTTGTGTCCTGCTACCTTGCTAAATTCATTTATCAGTCCTAGAGTTTTTGTGTGGAGACTTGAGGGTTTTTTGTGTATAGAATCTTGTCATCTGCATATAATGACAATTTTACATCTTCCCTTCTAATTTGGATACTTTTTCTTATTATTATTTGATGGCTGTGGCTAGGAATTAAGGGCTTCCCTCGTGGCACAGAGATTAAAGCGTCTGCCTGCAATGTGGGAGACCTGGGTTCGATCCCTGGGTCGGGAAGATCCCTTGGAGAAGGAAATGGCAACCCACTCCAGTATTCTTGCCTGGAGAATCCCATGGACAGAGGACCTTGCTGGGCTACAGTCCACCGGTCGCAAAGAGTCAGACACGACTGAGCAACTTCACTTTCACTTTTATCATGAATGGATGTTGAATTTTATCAAATACTGTTATGCATCTGTTGAGATCATCATGTGGTTTTTGTCTTTCCTTTTGTTGATGTGGTGTTTCACATGGATTGATTTGCATATGGTGAAACATCCTTGTGACCTTGGGGTGAATCCAACTTGATCATGGTGTATGATCTGTTTTATGTGTTATTGGATTCAGTTTGCTAATATTTCATTGAGATATTTTGCACCTATGTTCATCACAGATATTGGCGTGCAATTTTCTGTCTTCATGTTATGTTTGTTTGATTATGGTATCAGGTTGATGGTGGCTTCATAAAATGACTTTGGGAGTGTTCTCTCATCTTCAGTCTTTTTGAAGTATGTGAATATGATTAGCATATTCTTTTTGTATGTTTGGTAACATTCTGCAGTGAAGCCCTCCATCCCTGAACTTTTGTTTGCAGGTTGTTGTTGTTGTTGTTGTTGTTGTTGTTTTTAATTACAGGTTCTATATCACTTGCAATGATCAGTCTGTTCAAATTATCTTTTTTGCCTTGATTCAGTTTTGGTGAGCTGTATGTTTCTAGAAGTGTGTCCATTTTTTTCTAGGTTGTCCAATTTGTTGGCATGTAATTGTTCACAGTATATATATAGTGATAGTGAAGTTGTTCAGTCGTGTCCGACTCTTTGCGATCCCATGGACAGTAGCCAACCAATCTCCTCCGTCCATGGGATTTTCCAGGCAAGAGTACTGGAGTGGGTTGACATTTCCTTCTCAGTATATGTATGTATGTATGTATATATATATATATATATATATATATATATATTTCTCCTTTTTTCTTTTTTCTTTTCTTTATTCAGGTGTACTCTCTTTTCTTCTTGATGAGCCTGGCCAGAGGTTTGTTGATTTTGTTTACCCTTTCAAAGAAACAGATCTTGGTTTTATTGATTTTTTAAATTGTTTTTTCTTTTTAATCTCTGTTTTATTTATTTCCCCTCCTGATCCTTTCTATGTTTTCCTTGTACTGACTTTACGTTTTGTTTTTCCTTTTTACCTTTGAAATTCTTTTAGGTGGTAGGTTAAGGTGTTTATTTGAGGTTTTTCTTAATTTTTGAGGATGGCCTATATCACATGAACTTTCTTTTACAAACTGCTTTTGTTGCATCCCATAGATTTGTATGGTTGTGTATTCATTGTCTTTTTTCTCAAGATATTTTTACATTTCTTATTTTATTTCATCATTGACTCACTGATTTTTTTAGTAGCATGTTGTTCATCTGCCTTGTAATTATTTGCTGTTGTTTGTTTGTTTTTGTTTTTCTTTCTGTTGTTGATTTCTAATTTCCTGCCATTGTGGTCAGAAAAGATGCTTGAATAATTCCTGTCTTCTTAACTTTGTTGAGGCTTGTTCTGTGTCCTGGTCGATGGTCTGTTCTAGAGAATGTTCCATATGGACTTGAAAGGAATATGTATTCTCATTTTTTTGGAATACAATTTCCTGAAAATATCAACTAAGTTCAACTGCAAAGATCTTTATTGCCTTATTGATGTTCTGTTTGAAATATCTATTCATTGATGTGAGTGGGTTGTGTATTCCTGTCAGTTTCTCCCTTTATGTCTCAGTCTTTTTTATGTATTTATGTGTTCCTATATTGGTTGTAAATATGTTACTGAATGTAATATCTGTTTTGTGTTTTGATTCTTTTGTCATTATATAATGTATTTCTTTACCTTTATGGCTTTTGTTTTAAAGTGTTTTGTCTGATTTAAATATTGCTACCCCCACTTTTTTGTCATTTCTGCTTACATGAAATATCTTTTTTCTGTCCCCTCACTTTGAGTCTGTGTGTGTCCTTTGCCTTAATGTGGGTTTCTTGTAGATGCCGTATTGTAACCTCTCTTTTGTTTTCCTAAGTGCCACTCTGTGTTTTTCAGCTGAAGCATTTAGTCCATTAACATTTAGGACAATCATTGATAGATATGTATTTATTGCCATTTTAAACTTTATTTTCCAGTGGATTTTTGTATTTCTTCTTTGTTCCTTTTTAATTTTTCTTTTTGTGATTTGATGTTTTTAATTGTATTATGCTTCTCTTCTTTTTGGTTTTTGTGAATCTATTGTATTAATATTATTATTATTTTTACTTTATAGTTATCCTGTCTTTCAATTATGTTAACCCATTACTACATCTAATTGCTTTAGATGGGTAGTCATAAGGCTTAAACACATTCCAGAAAAAGGAAAATTTACATTTCTTTATTCTCCTTGCCCACATTTTATGATTTTCATGTCCTTTATTACATCTTTTTGTTTTTCCTTTTGCAGTTCATCATAATTACTATTGCTTTCACAAAATTTTTTTTAATATTTTTAAAAAATCTGTGTACTGGCTTATTTAAGTGATATCCCTTCCAATTGTAATTTTTTCCTTTCCTGTGAGTTCTTGCTTCTTTTCTATTTAGAGAAGTACTTTCAATATGTCTTTTAGATTAGGCTTAGTTTTGCTGTATTCTTTTAGTTTTTGCTTGTCTGAGAAATTATCTCTTCTTTTATTCCAAATGATAATCTTGCTGGGTAGACTATCCTAGGTTGCAGATGTTTCACTTCCAGGACTTTGATTAGATCTTGCCACTCACTTTTGTCTTGCACCTTTTCTATAGCCTTATGGGGGTTACTTTGTAATTAACTCTTTTTCTCTTGCTGTCTTTAGAATCCTCTTTTGGTCTTTAATTTTTACCATTTTAATAGTAATATGTCTTGATGTAAGTATGTTTGAGTTTATCTTGTTTGGGACCCTCTGTGCTTCCTGTACCTGTATATCTGTTTCCTTCTTTAGGCTTCGGAAATCTTCTGCCACAATTTCTTCAAACATTTCTTCAATCCCCTTTTTCAATTTTTCCCCTTTGGAGGTCCCTGTTATGCATAGATTGTGACACTTCTATGTGACAGTCCCCAAAGAGTCATGTATTGCTTTCATATTTTAAAATTTGTCTTTCTGTCTGCCATTCTGATTATGTAATTTCCATTATTCTATCTTCAGTATCTTTTTTTTTTTCATTTTTCAAGATTTTGAATTTTGGTGTTGATTTACTTTAGCTTAGTTTTCTTCTCGACAAATGAGTTTTCTAATTTTAATTAGTTCCTCTTTATTTTTTCTAGTTCTTTTTACAGTAATCTCCATTTCTGTCCATAGGTTTTCTTAATTCCTTCAGTAATTTCATTACCTCCTTTTTGAACTTGGGATCTGATAGACTGAAGATACTTGTTTCATTGTTCTTTCAGGGAAATTCTCTTAATGTAATTGTGAATGGTTCTCCTGTTTCTTCAGTTTACTTATCTCTCTCTGACTCTATGAGTTTAATAGAAGTATTTATCTACTGTGGTCCCTATGTAGGAGTGTCCCTGTATAGCCTTTGTGAGTCTAATATTTTTGATAAGAGGTTTGTTTTTAGTATAGATGCCTGCCACATCTTTTCTCAGTGTGTGTGGACCATTATCCCCTTGATGGGAATGTGACTGTTGTTGTGGCAACCCGAATCTGCATTGATAGTTGAGTTGGGCCTCTTCTTTGTTCTGTGGTTGTCACTACCCTGTCAAAACATGGTCTGTGCTATCAAAGCAGTTGTTGGAGTCAGTGCCCTCAAATCTATTTCTGTACTGTAGTGTGAGGTAGGCAGGACTGAAGTGCTCACACTAGGAGAGGAGCCACTGAGTATTCCTTTGCAGGAGCTATCCACTGGGAAGTGCACTCTGTGGTGTTACCTATCATATGTGCAGGCTCACAAAGTACAGTATTTCTGGCATTGCCTTTTCCAGGACCTCAGCCGTGGGAACTTAGAGACTCGGCCAGAGTGTCTTTCAGGATATGTACTCATAAAGATGGTAGCAAAGATTCATTGGCAGAGAACCACTGAGGTCAGACACTGGAACTGCCATAGCTGTGCAACTGTGGTGGCCTGTAGGAGCTACTGTGTCAGCCCAGGCTGCAGCCCAGCATCTGTGTGGGCACTTACAGAGCTTGTAGTTGCTATTGCCAGACTTGCTCCAGCCATGAAAGTACCAGTAATCCACTCAGGTGCACAACAGGACATCCAAATTTTTTTTTTATTAAATTTCATCTTTAAGTCATTTCTTTCTTCTTGCACTTTACTATAAGCATTCATGAGAAACTAGACGACTCTATTGACACTTTGTGAGAAATTCCCTCAGCGAAATATCAAACTTTACCACTCACAAGTTTGACCTTTCACAAAACACTACGATAGGAACCTAAGTCAGCCAACCTCTTTGTCACTTTTAACAAATATCTCCTTTGTTCTAGTTTCCAATAATATGCTCCTCAATTCTTTGAGACCTCCTCAAAATGGTGTTTATTGTCCATATTTCTCTCAACATATTCTGTTCACATGCATTTTTATATTCTAAGAAGACTGAGGCTTTCTCCATAACTCTACTTCTCCTAATTTCTCACTAGGATGTCTTTTAATAATTTGCTCATGGCAATGTAGAACATTTTCTATCATGTACACAAGAACTCTTTCAACTTCTGTGTATTCCAAAACTACTTCTGTATTTTTAGCTATATGTTATAGCACTACCAACTTTCTGTCTTAGCCCCCCAAAAATAACACAGGCAGAGTACTTTAAACAGTAGAAATGTATTGCTCACATTTCTGAAGGTTGGGAATACAAGATCAGGATACCAGCATGTTCAGTTCAGTTCAGTTCAATTCAGTCGCTCAGTCATGTCCAACTCTTTGCGACTCCATGGACCATAGTATGCCAGGCCTCCCTGTCCATCACCAACTCCCAGAGTTTACCCAAACTCATGTCCATTGAGTTGGTAATGCCATCCAACCATCTCATCCTCTGTCATCCCCTTCTCTCACCCTCAATCTTTCCCAGCATCAGGGTCTTTTCAAATGAGTTAGCTCTTCACATCAGGTGGCCAAACTATTGGAGTTTCAGCTTTAGCATCAGTCCTTCCAATGAACATTCAGGACTGATTTCCTTTAGGATGGGTTGGTTGAACTTCCTTGCAGTCCAAGGGACTCTCAAGTGTCTTCTTCAACACCACAGTTCAAAAGCATTAATTCTTCTGTGCTCAGCTTTCTTTATAGTCCAATACTCACATCCATACAGGACTACTGGAAAAAACATAGCCTTGACTAGATGGACCTTTGTAGGCAAAGTAATGTCTCTGCTTTTTAATATGTTGTCTAGGTTGGTCATAGCTTTTCTTCCAAGGAGTAAGTGCCTTTTTATTTCATGGCTGAAGTCACCATCTGCAGTGATTTTGGAGCCCCCCAAAATAAAGTCTGTCACTGTTTCTACTGTTTCTCCATCTGTTTGCCATGAAGTGATGGGACCAGATGCCATGATCTTAGTTTTCTGAATGTTGAGCTTTAAGCCAACTTTGTCACTCTCTTCTTTCATTTTCATCAAGAGGCTCTTTAGTTCTTCTTTGCTTTCTGCCATAAGGGTGGTGTCATCTGCATATCTGAGGTTATTGCTATTTCTCCTGGGAATCTTGATTCCAGCTTGTGCTTCATCCAGCCCAGCGTTTCCATCACCTCCACTAGCTTTGTTTGTAGTGATGCTTCCTAAGGCCTACTTGACTTCACAGTATGTTCAGGTTCTGGTAAAAGGCCTCATACAGGTTGAAAGTAAAAGTGAAAGTGAAAGTCACTCAGTCATGTCTGACTCTTTGCCACCGCATGGACTATACAGTCCATGAAATTCTCCAGGCCACATTACTGGAGTGGGTAGCCGTTCCCTTCTCTAGGGGATCTTCCCAACACAGGAATCTAACCCACGTCTCCCAACATTGAAGGCAGATTCTTTACCAACTGAACCACAAGGGAAGCCCAAGAATACTGGAATGGGTAGTCTATCCCTTTTCCGGTGGATCTTTCCAACCTAGGAATAGAACCAGTTCCCCGCATTTCAGGTGGATTATTTACCAACTGAGCTATGAAGAAAGTCTCTTACAGTTTGCATTCTGCCAATTTCTTGCTGTGTCCTCACATGGTAGAAGGGGTGAGCAAGCCCTCTGGGGCTTCTTATATAAAGATATTAATCCTATTCATGAGGGCTCTGTCCTTAAGACATAATCACTTCCCAAAGGCCTGACTTTCCAATACCATACTCTTGAAAATTAGCTTTCAACTATACATTTTGTGGAGGCATTAACATTGAGATCATAACACCTTCTCTGTCACCAATCTGTTGCGAAGGGGTGTAGCACGTCATTACTGCCAGTTAGGTTAGAATCGTTTCCTCACTTGACCTCCATCAATACCCATTTGTAGGAACTCCTTATTACTGTTGAACACTGTAGTATGGTTCCCTATTAGACTCCACAGATAACCTCGAATACCTCCTTTGTTGGAATGGTAGAAGTACTCTGTTACTGCTTCACATAGGGTCTTTAGTGACACCACAGGGGTCATTGCCTTATTATAGCTATGCTGTGGAGAAAGAGCCAACTGTTTAGAAGTTCTTCTCTGACACTCTCCCAGTGGGGAGGAGGAAGGGTATCTTGTTGCTATTAGGTGGCAGTCATGACCAGGTTTACCACATGGATTCCTCTGAAATTTGGATGATTGCAACATTCATTACTGTTCTGTTGAGTGAAATTCCCAGTTGTCTACTCATCCTTTTTTGATACCAACCTAAGGAAGGAGCTCTAGGACTCCTTATTGCAGTCTCAGGAAGGATTATGTCTAGGATCCCCATTTGTCCTTTACCTGCATGGGTTGCAGAGGGGCCATAGTTTGTGTGTGTGTGTGTGCATGGTTTTGGTTCTAGTGGAGTGATTATAATCTAAAACTTTACTCATTCTAGGCTACCTCTTTTGGCTAGAATGTGCAGGCCTCTGGTTGGAGCTTTTTATCTGTTCTTTGTTGGCATTTCTGAGTTGTCAGCTTCTTAAAGCTCTCAAGTATTGGGTATATGAAAATTAAAAAAAAAAAAACGGAAAACACAATTATAACATTCTTCAGAATCCGATGTCGCTAGTCAGATTCTCTTCTTGTTTCTGTTCTCTAGGAATAGAGGGAAAACAGTAAAGAGAAGTTGGACATTTCACTCAACAGAGCAGTAATGAATGTTGCAGTTACCATTACAGCATGTACTTGTGTATTCCTAGGCTAATAATTTTGCTGGCATTTAATTCGTCAGTTCAGTTCAGTTCAGTCGCTCAGTCATGTCCGATTCTTTGCGACCCCATGGAATGCAGCATGCCAAGCCTCCCTGTCCATCACCAACTCCTGGAGTTTACTCAAACTCATGTACATTGAGTCAATGATGCCATCCAATCATCTCATCCTCTGTTGTTACCTTCTCCTCCTGCCTTCAATCTTTCCCAGCCTAAGGGTTTTTTCAAAAGAGTCAGTTACTTGCATCAGGTGGCCAAAGTATTGGAGTTCAAGCTTCAGCATCAGTCTTTCCAAAGAATATTCAGGACTGATTTCCTTTATGATGGACTGGTTGGATCTCCTTGCTGTCCAAGGGACTCTCAAGAGTCTTCTCCAACACCACAGTTCAAAAGCATCAATTCTTTGGTGCTCAGCTTTCTTTATAGTCCAACACTCACATCCATACAGGACTACTGGAAAAAACATAGCTTTGACAAGATGGACCTTTGTTGGCAAAGTAATGTCTCTGCTTTTTAATATGCTGTCTAGGTTGGTCATAGCTTTTCTTCCAAGGAGCAAATGTCTTTTAATTTCATGACTATAGTCACAATCTGGAGTAGTTTTGGAGTCCAAAAAAATAAAATCTGTCATGGTTTCCAGTTTCCCCATCTATTTGCCATAAAGTGATGGGACCAGATGCGATGATCTTAGTTTTCTGAATGTTGAGCTAAGCCAACATTTTCACTCTCCTCTTTCAGTTTCATCAAGAGGCTCTTTAGCTCTTCTTTGCTTTCTGCCATAAGGGTGGTGTCATCTGCATATCTGAGGTTATTGATTTTTCTCCCAGGAATCTTGATTCCAGCTTGTACTTCATCCAGCCCAGTGTTTCTCATGATGTACTGTGCATATAAGTTAAATAAGCATGGTGACAATATACAGCCTTGACCTACTCCTTTCCCTTTGTGGAACCAGTCTGTTGTTCCATGTCTAGTTCTAACTGTTGCTTCCTGACCTGCACACAGATTTCTCAAGAGGCAGGTCAGGTGATCTGGTATTCCCATCTCTTGAAGAATTTTCCAGTTTGTTGTAATCCACACAGTCAAAGACTTTGGCATAGTCAATAAAGCAGAAATAGATGTTTTTCTGGAACTCTCTTGCTTTTTGGATGATCCAACCAATGTTGCAATTTGATCTCTGGTTCCTCTGCCTTTTTTTTTTTTTAATTTAATTTTATTTTTAAACTTTACAATATTGTATTAGTTTTGCCAAATATCGAAATGAATCCGCCACAGAGGTATACCCGCATTCCCCATCCTGAACCCTCCTACCTCCTCCCTCCCCTACCCTCCCTCTGGGTCGTCCCAGTGCACCAGCCCCAAGCATCCAGTACTGTGCATCGAACCTGGACTGGCGACTCGTTTCATACATGATATTATACATGTTTCAATGCTATTCTCCCAAATCTCCCGACCCTCTCCCTCTCCCACAGAGTCCATAAGACTGATCTATACATCGGTGTCTCTTTGCTGTCTCGTACACAGGGTTATTGTTACCATCTTTCTAAATTCCATATATATGTGTTAGTATACTGTATTGGTGGTTTTCTTTCTGGCTTACTTCACTCTGTATAATAGGTTCCAGTTTCATCCATCTCATTAGAACTGATTCAAATGTATTCTTTTTAATGGCTGAGTAATACTCCATTGTGTATATGTACCACAGCTTTCTTATCCATTCATCTGCTGATGGGCATCTAGGTTGCTTCCATGTCCTGGCTATTATAAACAGTGCTGCGATGAACATTGGGGTACACGTGTCTCTTTACCTTCTGGTTTCCTCAGTGTGTATGCCCAGCAGTGAGATTGCTGGATCATAAGGCAGTTCTATTTCCAGTTTTTTAAGGAATCTCTACACTGTTCTCCATAGTGGCTGTACTAGTTTGCATTCCCACCAACAGTGTAAGAGAGTTCCCTTTTCTCCACACCCTCTCCAGCATTTATTGCTTGTAGACTTGGATCGCAGCCAGTCTGACTGGCGTGAAATGGTATCTCATAGTGGTTTTAATTTGCATTTCTCTGATAATGAGTGATGTTGAGCATCTTTTCATGTGTTTGTTAGCCATCTGTATGTCTTCTTTGGAGAAATGTCTATTTAGTTCTTTGGCCCATTTTTTGATTGGGTCATTTATTTTTCTGGAGTTGAGCTGTAGGAGTTGCTTGTATATTTTTGAGATTAGTTGTTTGTCCGTTGCTTCATTTGCTATTATTTTCTCCCATTCTGAAGGCTGCCTTTTCACCTTGCTAATAGTTTCCTTTGTTGTGCAGAAGGTTTTAAGTTTTATTAGGTCCCATTTGTTTATTTTTGTTTTTATTTCCAATATTCTGGGAGGTGGGTCATAGAGGATCCTGCTGTGATGTATGTCAGAGAGTGTTTTGCCTATGTTCTCCTCTAGGAGTTTTATAGTTTCTGGTCTTACGTTTATAATCCATTTTGAGTTTATTTTTGTGTATGGTGTTAGAAAGTGTTCTAGTTTCATTCTTTTACAAGTGGTTGACCAGTTTTCCCAGCACCACTTGTTAAAGAGATTGTCTTTAATCCATTGTATATTCTTGCTTCCTTTGTCAAAGATAAGGTGTCCATATGTGCGTGGATTTATCTCTGGGCTTTCTATTTTGTTCCATTGATCAATATTTCTGTTTTTGTGCCAGTACCATACTGTCTTGATAACTGTGGCTTTGTAATAGAGTCTGAAGTCAGGTAGGTTGATTCCTCCAGTTCCATTCTTCTTTCTCAAGATAGCTTTGGCTATTCAAGGTTTTTTGTATTTCCATACAAATTGTGAAATTATTTGTTCTAGCTCTGTGAAGAATACCGTTGGTAGCTTGATAGGGATTGCATTGAATCTATAAATTGCTTTGGGTAGTATACTCATTTTCACTATATTGATTCTTCCAATCCATGAACATGGTATATTTCTCCATCTATTAGTGTCCTCTTTGATTTGTTTCACCAGTGTTTTATAGTTTTCTATATATAGGTCTTTAGTTTCTTTAGGTAGATATATTCCTAACTATTTTATTCTTTCCGTTGTAATGGTGAATGGATTTGTTTCCTTAATTTCTCTTTCAGTTTTCTCATTATTAGTGTATAGGAATGCAAGGGGTTTCTGTGTGTTGATTTTATATCCTGCAACTTTACTATAATCATTGATTAGTTCTAGTAATTTTCTGGTGGAGTCTTTAGTGTTTTCTATGTAAAGGATCATGTCCTCTGCAAACAGTGAGAGTTTTACTTCTTCTTTTCCAATTTGGATTCCTTTTATTTCTTTTTCTGCTCTGATTGCTGTGGCCAAAACTTCCAAAACTATGTTGAATAGTAATGGTGAAAGTGGGCACCCTTGTCTTGTTCCTGACTTTAGAGGAAATGCTTTCAATTTTTCACCTCCTCTGCATTTTTTACATCCATCTTGAACATCTGGAAGTTCACGGTTCATGTATTGTTGAAACCTTGCTAGCGTGTGAGATGAATGCAATTGTGTCGAAGTTTGAACATTTTTTGGCATTGCCTTTCTTTGGGACTGGAATGAAAACTGACCTTTTCTAGTCCTCTGGCCACTGCTGAGTTTTCCAAATTTGCTGGCATATTAAGTGCAGCACTTTCACAGCATCATCTTTTACGATTGGAAATAGCTCAAGTGGGATTCCATCACTCCCCTAGGTTTTTGTGTAGTGATGCTTCCTAAGGCCCTCTTGACTTCACATTCCAGGATGTATGGTTCTAGGTAAGTGATTATACCATCATGATTTTCTTGGTTGTGAAGATCTTTTTTGTATATTCTTGCCCCCTCTTCTTAATATCTTCTGCTTCTATTAGGTCCACACCATTTCTGTCCTTTATTGTGCCCATCTTTGCATGAAATGTTCCCTTTGTATCTCTAATTTTCTTGAAGTGATCTCTAGTCTTTCCCATTCTATTGTTTTCCTCTATTTCTTTGCACTGTTCACTTAAGAAGGCTTTCTTATCTCCCCTTGCTATTCTTTGGAACTCTGCATTCAAATGGGTATATCTTTCGTTTTCTCCTTTGCCTTTCACTTCTCTTCTTTTCACAGCTATTTGTAAGGCTCCCTCAGACAACCATTTTGCCTTTTTGGATTTCTTCTTCTTGGGGGTGGTCTTGATCCCTGCCTCCTGTACAATGTCACAAACCACCATCCATCATTCTTCAGGCACTCTGTCTATCAGACCTAATCCCTTGAATCTGTTTGTCACTTCAACTGTATTATAGTAAGGGATTTGATTTAGGTCATACCTGAATGGCCTAGTGCTTTTGCTTACTTTTTTCAATTTAAGTCTGAATTTGGCAATAAGGAGTTCACAATCTGAGCCACAGTCAGCTCCCTGTTCCCACCAAATAAGTTGATGGGTTGCAATAATGCTTAGAGACCTGTCCCAACCCTAAAGATGCATTGTGTGTCTTGATGATAAAGCTAATGTGAAATAAGCTCTTTAAATAAACACCCTATGCATATATATTCACTGTAAGTCTGAGTGATAGATATTAGAATATCTGAAGAAATATGCAAAATTAGTTGGCATGATTGTGTTATTGTGAAAGAATTTGGGACATGAGAGAAAGAAGAAAGATTTCAGAGTGAGAGAAAGCTGGAGGTTTTTTTATGTGTATATATATATATATATATATACATACACACACACACACTTTGGAAGCATATAGGGTTTCTCATACATACTAGATCCTTTGCCTTCTCTGTGTTCATTTATTTTTCAAATATAAGTAAAATTAGTTGAATAGATTATAAAACTCCTAACATCATATTATAATTGAGTTTCATTTAGTAGTATATGAGTTATCCTATGTCTGCATCGGTGAAGTGAAGTCGCAGTAGACAAAACCATTCTCATAATGGTAGTTATCAGAAATGGAGTGACTTAGACAGGTGTCAGTAATTAAGATAAAGTACTAAATACTTAATAGCAAGTGATTGATTCGTAATACAGTCTAATGCTTTTGGAAATCTAGAGCAAAGCAATTAAGATAAAAGAGTGATATAAATTCGACTACTGTGCTTGTGTTCTAAATACTTTTTCCTATATAAATCTAATGTAATCTTTTGATACATGATGCTGATATATGTGATTGACACTGTAAATACTATTAGCTTTTTAAAAGCCATTAAGAGTCAAAGCTCAACAATGATAAAGAGCTGTATTATTTACAAGATGATACATTTCTCATTTTGAAAGAAAAAACATCTAAATTTTTGTTTTTAGATAAAATATGAAGGCACAAATTCAATTTGTTATATTAATTTATATCATAAAAGTAGAGAAAAGTTTGAAATTAAAATTTCTGGTTGTAAAACTCTGTCTTGCGTTTATCATAACATTGACATATTTTAATATATATACAGACATATAATCACAGCAGCAGCAACAGCAGTAATGTCTGGGCTTATATTAAAATCTATTATTCTCATATATAGCTTTTAATACTTCAGTTATGTTTTGTGTTCCATTACAATTAATTTGAATTATTACCAGTGATGTTTATGCACTTGCATTTTTATTTTTTCTTTGTTAAAGATATCTGGTTGAACTTGATTTGTGATAGTTTGAATTCTTACCACTGTTGAAAAGGAAAGGCAGCTATTTCCATATAAATAGTCTGAACACATTGTGTCTGTTATCACAAGTGACCTAGAATTTTCAATTTAAATGAAATTATTAAGGGAGTAGAACTAAAGATCATTATTTTTCTGCTTAGGACACTTTCTCAAACAGATATTGCCAAATACACTATAGTTTGTACTAGGATTTGATTAGATTTTTATTTTTCAAGTAAGATGCAAGCATTTTTAGTGTTTTAAAAGATTTGATTTACAAGCCCTTGTAATAGAGGATTAACCAATGTGTTTTGAGTTTGTCACCAAACTTATGTAGTTCTAAAATTTAAAATTTTTAGTTACCAGTGGTATAAGGAAGGTCTCACTAGTTTGAATGACATCATTTAGTCAGCCTTGGGAAGATCTTGAGGAATAGTTTAGAATGAAGAGAATAGTTTAGAACAAAGGTCCTAATGTTAGAGGGAACTTTGTTAAATTTAAGGAAATAGAAAATGAACACTGTGGCTTGAGGTTACTGAGAGGTCTGTGGATTGGGATCATTAAGTTTGTGGTAAGAATATTGGTTTTATTCTAAATTTAAGAAAAGCTATTTAAATGTTACAAATATGAAAATGTGATTGATATCATTTAATTTCCACTATAAATAATAGTCTTTACTTCCTTTTAGCAGATAAATTTTAGTGGTACAAGAGAGAAAACCAGTATCTGATACATGTCTCTTGTGTCTCCTGCATTGGTAGGTGGATTCTTTACCACCCCTATACTTGTTAATATATTTTTTGAAATACAGATGTACTTTACATAATTTTATATATTTTTACATACATTATTTTATTTTCACACACTTATACATCTGTATTTATAGTTGTGTATGTGTGAATTTAAGCGTTTTCAAGGTGTCTCCTGCTGAGATAATTAGAGTGATCTATCATTTCAAACTCAGCTGATTAGCAACCTTAATTGCATTTACAACTTTGATTATCTTTTGCCATGTAAAGTAACATAGTCATAGGTTACCAGTGATGACATCTGTGGGGGGAGATTTTATTTTGCTGAACACACAGTGTTAACACAGTTTTTCTAAATCCGCATGTTTATTAGCTGTGTAATGGAGGATAAATTTATTACCCTCTCTGAGCTTATTTCCTCATCTTTAAAATAGGCCTGTGAACAAGGCTTAATCAACAATACAGTGTCAACCAGAGCTTCTGCATAATATATATGCTCAGTCAATGAAGTTACTGAATCCAGTGTACCTCACAATTTGCTATGTCCCTGTAGATTTCAGGTAGAAAGAAAGATGATATCTCAAGAAGAAGTCACCTAATTGGCTAAAGAGCTTTTGCTAAAATGATTTATTTTCTTGATGTGGATCTAAAAAATAAAAAAGATGAACTAAACATAAAAGAGCTAAACTATGTAATATACATCTTTTTATGTATTTTATGCATTTTCTTTCTTTTCTTTTCTCTGGTTTATTTGTTGATAGTAGCAATAAAATAATCCTCCCAAATAGCCCAGATTTTAAATATTACTAGATGCTTTAAAAGGTATTTGAATGAATATTTATTTTAAAATCTTCCTATTTTATTTATAATTCTTAGTTTGAGATTTTAAAATTTAACATATTAAAAAAAAAAAAAAAAAACCTGTGCAAATCCCCAGTTTTCCAAGAAATTGAGCTTTAATGATCTTTAGCTATTTGGTAGGGTTTTCTTCCTTTGTTTTAATCAACAATATTTTTGTTTGTTGGTTGTTTGGTTTGGAAAACTCAATCATTATAGAGCATTTTTGAAGACAGAGCCCAAGCCTCTTCATTTCCAGATTGAGAAAGGGACTTAACTGTTGTATTCCTTGGGGAGGTCTTTGGGTCTAGCTAGGTCTGGGAATTAAACAGCACAAGGCAGTGAAGCTTTTACTTGCCTTCTTCATTAGGAGCATTTAAAGTAACTGTGGTAGCTGGTTGTAACAAATCCATCTTCATAGAAAACAATGGCACACTCAGAAGCACGTAATAATATATGCTGGAAGCATTAATACTCTACCCTGATAGCATTTTCCTGAAGGACAAGAGAAGCAGATGTTTTTTTCCCCAGTTAACACAGTTGATTGTGCATGACTAATTCTTTTGCTAATCTTGTCTGGTGTCAATCTTTTGGTTTTTAGTGAAGGTTTCCTTTGGGGATTTAGCAGCACACATGGCTGACCTGCATGCTTCTTTATCTTCAGGGCTCTAGTAAAATATTAGCACACAAAGCTGAATTGATTTAAAACATAAGGCACAAAAAAGCTGATTTTATGCAAATGTTAACACTATAAAAAAGCATTTGGACATCATTTAAAGTGCAGCTTCACCTCACTAACTGACTCACTGACACTTGGGTGGATGCTAGAATTAACTGTTTAGAAAAATACAAGTTTTGTTGTTCCTGGGGCCCTGCATGTAAATGTGGGTGTATTATATACCTCTGTTCACCCTTGGTACGATTGATTGTGCAGCCAAGTTTTCATTTCTCGTGCCAAGAGAGAAATTATTCAGAACAGCAGAGTATCAAAACTTGTTTACATTTGGCTTTGGACTTACCTTCCCAGTTATAATTGGCTTTGGACTCTATAAAAATTAGTTTGTATTCTCTAACCACATGGAAACTGACATCTTAAAAGGGTGACCGAGATAAATAGTAGGGGGCAAAATTTTGGATGAACAATACAAGCTAAAAATTTACATTTTGATTGCCTGTAATTTTTGATCAATACATTTTTTCCATAGCCACTTGGTTGTATTAAAATATGATACATATTTCTTATAGTAATGCCTTGTACAAGATTGACACTCAGATTATCAGTTGAATAAATGAAATCACTGTTTAAATGTAGCATATGTCACTGACACAAGTTTTTAGGGTTTATATTTCATTTATTCTTCACTTTTAAAATTGATCAAATGAAAATCTAATTTTGATCGACACATTCACATGTATATAAAAAACACTTTGTTTTTAGACATGACGTTTTATACAGGAAGTTAAAGAACAGTCATCAACAAAAATATACAATAGTAATCTGCATAATTTTCCGTTTCATCCATCTCATGTCACCAGATAGTTATAGACTATACCATTCCATCCCTTCCAAAGAAAGAAAAAAAGAAGTAACACGTATTAAATAAGCCTAAAAATACATCCAGAGCATTGTTGCTAATAATATGCATTTGAGTTATAAAAAATACAAATACTCCTTTAGTTTAGAAAATAATATTAAAAAAGAAGAATATCATTAAGGTATCAGATTTCAGTAATTTAAATAAAAACCAACTTCTTGATAAACATAAAAAGTCTGCAATTGTTAAGTGGATATATTTCAATGTGTGGTACATTTTGTCAATACTAATGTAATATGCAGCTGGCTCTTGAACAATGTGGGGGCTAGGGACATGGACTCCAGCACAGTTGAAATTTGCATGTAAGTTTTTATTTTTAGCTCACTGATAAAGAATCTGCTTGCCAATGCAGGAGACAGGAGACATGAGTTCTATACCTGTGTCTGAAAGATCCCCTCGAAGAGGAAATGGCAATCCACCTCAGTATTCTTGCCTGGAAAATCCCATGGACAGAGGAGTGGGATGGGCTATATTCAGTGGGGTTGCAAACAGTCAGACACACACACATACCTCTATGGGTTAGCTGAATTCTGCTTCTATGGATTTAACCAAACATAGGTCATGTGATGCTGTCATATATATATATATATATATATATATATATATATATATATTTTATTGAAAAAAAAGTCCACATATAAGTGAACCTTAATTCAAACCCATGTTCTTCAAGGGTCATCTGTAATCATGGATTTGCACAAGAGCATTATGTCAGTATTGCCTAATCCCACTAAAATCATTAAAGTAAATAATTTTACGTGAAGTAGTTTACAGATGGATTCATTATAACCTCATTTTCTTTGGCATTTTAAGGTTGTGTATTTATGCATCTGTTTGCCTGTTAATTTCTTGAGCTCCAAAATCACTGCAGATGGTGACTGCAACCATGAAATTAAAAATCACTTGCTCCTTGGAAGAAAAGTTGTGACCAACCTAGACAGCATATTAAAAGCAGAGATGTTACTTTGCTGACAAAGATACATCTCGTCAAAGCTATGTTTTTTCCAGTAGTCATGTATGGATGTGAGAACTGGAACATAAAGAAATCTGAGTGCTGAAAAATTGATGCTTTGAACTGTGTTGTTGGAGAGGACTCTTGAGAGTCCCTTGGATTGCAAGGAGATCCAACCAGTCAATCCTAAAGGTAATCAGTCCTGAATATTCCTTGGAAGTGTTGATGCTGAAGCTGAAGCTCCAATACTTTGGCTACCTGATGCAAAGAATTGACTCTTTGGAAAAGACCCTGATGCTGGGCAAGATTGAAGGCAGGAAGAGACAGAAACGAAAGAGGATGAGATGGTTGGATGGCATCACCGACTCAATGAATATGAGTTTGAGCAAGCTCTGGGAGTTGGTGATGGACAGGGCAGCCTGGTGTGCTGCAGTCCATGGGCTTGCAAAGAGTTGGACATGACTGAGCAACTGAACTGAACTGAACTGCCTGTTAGTGTATGTTTGCGTGCATACTAATTTGCTTCAGTCATATCCAGTTCTTTGTGGTCCTGTGGACTCTAGCCCTCCAGGCTCTTTGGTCCATGGAATTCTCCAGGCAAGAATACTGGAGTGGTTGGGTTGCCATGCCCTGCTTCAGGGGATCTTCCAGACCCGGAGATCCAACCGGCATCTCTTATATCTCCTGCATTGTAGATGAATTCGTTACCCCTGAGACACAGAGGAAGCCCATGTTAGCGTATATGTATGCATATTTTACATTGTGTTATTAGGCTAAAACCTTAATTGTGAATTATAAAGCCATTTAAAAAGCTTTCTATTAGTATAATAAATATAAATGTTTTATTTGAAATATTTAATTTAAAAGTTTAAATATTCTCTTTATATCATATTTTTGAGAAATTAATCTAGAATAATAATTCAAAAGAACATAGAAATATTATAATCATAGTTTTATTTTCATAAATCACCATAATCTTGTGATTGAAGCTTACTAATAAACCAAATCTAGAATGTAAAATGTATGTTATATTCCAGTTGTTTACCCAGTGTTGAAATATTGTATTTAATTACTTTTCTTATTGATTCTTATTCAAATATAGAGAATGATGAATTGAGATAAGAATTTGCCATAAACATTGTTTATTTTCATCATGCATGTCTTGACTTAGGAGGGGCTTTCTAGAAAAAATAAGGAAAATCCTTGTTTTCTATGTATTTGGTTTAATTTGGTCTCTTTTCCTCCTTTGGGCATCTCTTTCAATTACTTCATATTGCCTGCACCCATTGTATATGTTGGTACACTATATTCTTGACTTTTTCTCACTTGCTTTTTTTTTTTTTTTAATCAAGTTGCAGTGTGTACTGAGATTAGACCAGTTCTCTTAGATGGCTTCATTTGAAACCTGGCTCTTCCACTTTTTAACTGTGTGGTTTGGGGATAGTTATAGACCTTTCTGGTTCCAAATAGGAAAAGGAGTATGTCAAGGCTGTATATTGTCACCCTGTTTATTTAACTTATATGCAGAGTACATCATGAGAAACGCTAGACTGGAAGAAACACAAGCTGGAATCAAGATTGCTGGGAGAAATATCAATAACCTCAGATATGCAGATGACACCACCCTTATGGCAGAAAGTGAAGAGGAAGTCAAAAGCCTCTTGATGAAAGTGAAAGTAGACAGTGAAAAAGTTGGCTTAAAGCTCAACATTCAGAAAACTAAGATCATGGCATCTGGTCCCATGACTTCATGGGAAATAGATGGGGAAACAGTGGAAACAGTGTCAGACTTTATTTTTTTGGGCTCCAAAATCACTGCAGATGGTGACTGCAGCCATGAAATTAAAAGACGCTTACTCCTTGGAAGGAAAGTTATGACCAACCTAGATAGCATATTCAAAAGCAGAGACATGATTTTCCCAACAAAGGTCCGTCTAGTCAAGGCTATGGTTTTTCCTGTGGTCATGTATGGATGTGAGAGTTGGACTGTGAAGAAGGCTGAGCGCCGAAGAATTGATGCTTTTGAAGTGTGGTGTTGGAGAAGACTCTTGAGAGTCCCTTGGACTGCAAGGAGATCCAACCAGTCCATTCTAAAGGAGATCAGCCCTGGGATTTCTTTGGAAGGAATGATGTTAAAGCTGAAACTCCAGTACTTTGGCCACCTCATGCAAAGAGCTGACTCATTGGAAAAGACTCTGATGCTGGGAGGGATTGGGGGCAGGAGGAGAAGGGGATGACAGAGGATGAGATGGCTGGATGGCATCACTGACTTGATGGACGTGAGTCTGGGTGAACTCCGGGAGTTGGTGATGGACAGGGAGGCCTGACATGCTGCAATTCATGGGGTCACAAAGAGTCGGACACAACTGAGCGACTGAACTGAACTGAACTGTGCTCCGATTTCCTCTTCTGTCAGATACAAATAATTATTGTTTTATTTCACTGTTTTCCTCATAGAGTTATTCTTAGGATTACATTTGATGATCTATTTCAAAAGGTTAGAATAGTGCCTTCATATACACAATGAAGGCAATGGTACCCCACTCTAGTACTCTTGCCTGGAAAATCCCATGGACGGAGGAGCATGGTAGGCTGCAGTCCATGGAGTCGCTAAGAGTCCGACACGACTGAGCGACTTCTCTTTCACTTTTCACTTTCACACATTGGAGAAGGAAATGGCAACCCACTCCACTGTTCTTGCCTGGAGAATCCCAGGGATGGTGGCTCCTGATGGGCTGCCATCTATGGGATCACACAGAGTCGGACACGACTGAAGCGACTGAGCAGCAGCAGCAGCAGCAGCATACACAATGAATATTACCCATTAATAACTGAAATTGACTAAGTTTCATTAAATATCTAGTTTCTTCTGAATTTCATTGGTTTGGAATAGAATTCAAATAAAACCTCTATTAAAATATAGTAAATTCAGGAGCAGATTGAGAGAGAGCTAAGTTTTAAGCAATCAGGTTCTGTGGAAGACTTCAAATTATACTAAAATAATTTAATAAGTTACCCTTTCTTGAGGCTCCACATGGACAAAGATTTGATACTTTTTCCCTCACTTCTTTTCTCTTCCTACAACTCTACTTTGTAGCAGAAAAATGAGCAACAGTAAGCAGCATTGAACCTGTCATTTAACTAGTAGAGATGATAAGAGTGAAATGAAAAACATGGAACTGAGAGTGTCTTCTCATCACCCTGCTGTGGCAATTTTGCCAGAGGGAGTAACAAGGCAATTGTGCCATCACCTTGTAGGAACCTTTCTACCCACAAAAATAAAACTTCTAAGACACTGATAAGAAAAATAGAAAATATGTAACTGCAATTCATTCTGCTGGGGGTGGAGAGCAGGAGGGTGTGCGTTAGACCTTGGATTGGCAAATAGAGGCCTGGGGTGGAGGGTCAATGTACCTCAGTTTCCTCCCCAACAACAATTGAAATTTTTTAACATCTGAAAATTGAGGGGGCTTCCCTGGTGGCTCAGACAGTAGAGAATCCTCCTGCAATGCAGGAGATGTGAGTTTGATCATTGGGTTGAGAAGATCCCCTGGAGAAGGAAATGGCAACCCACTCCAGTACTCTTGCCAGGAGAATCCCTTGGACAGAGGAGTCTGGTGGGCTACAATCCATGGGGTTGCAAAGTCGGATATGACCGAGCGACTGACACACAATTGAGAAATTGTTGGCAAAAAGTAAGTCAATAAATGTGCACTATCAAAATAATGATAATTTTACCAATACAAATACAGCTTAGAATTAATTTAAGTAAATTGAATTAGATAGTGCAATTTATGAGTATCAGATTTGTCCTGGGGCCTCTGTAATTCTAGAGCTCCCACTTCTAGATTTACTGTAAAACTGTCTCTCAAATAATTGTCCAAGAAATTTCATGGACATACTGGGGAGCAGATAAAAATATATTTAACCAGATAAAATATTATTTAAGTAACAAGTATAAACCAGCCTTGTTCTGAGTACTTGGGATAATTCAGTGACTAATGAAGTCAAGATTGCATGACATTTATATTCTACAGGTAAATTAGAAAGAGATGGTCAATACCGAAATCAGATTGCTTATATTCTTTGCAGCTGAAGATGGAGAAGCTCTATACAGTCAGCAAAACCAAGACAGGGAGCTGACTGTGGCTCAGATCATGAACTCCATATTGCAACATTCAGACTTAAATTGAAGAAAGTAGGGAAAACCACTAGACCATTCAGGTATGACCTAAATCAAATCCCTTACGATTAGATAATGGAAATCACAAATAAATTCAAGGGATTAGATCTGATAGACGGAGTCCCTGAAGAACAAAGGACAGAGGCTTGTGACATTGTACAGGAGGCAGTGATCAAGACCATCCCCCCCAAAAGAAATGCAAAATGGCAAAATGGCTGTCTGAGGAGGGCTTACAAGTAGCTGAGAAAGAAGAGACACATAAGACAGGAGAAAAGGAAAGATATATTCATCTGAATGCAGAGTTCCAAAGAATAGCAAGGAGAGATAAGAAAGCTTTCCTCAGTGATCAGTGCAAAGAAATAGAGGAAAACATGGAGTGGGAAAGACTATAGTTCTCTTCAAGAAAATGAGAGATACCAAGGGAACATTTCATGCAAAGATGGGCACAATAAAGGACAGAAATGGTATAAACCTAACAGAGCAGATTATATTTAGAATAGGTGGAAAGAATACACAGAATAACTATACAAAAAAGATCTTAATGACCCAGATAACCACATAGTGTGATCACTCACCTAGAGACAGACATCCTGGAGTGTGAAGTCAAGTGGACCTTAGGAAGCATCACTACGAACAAAGCTAGTGGAGGTTATGGGATTCCAGCTGAGCTATTTCAAATACTAAAAAATGATGTTGTGAAAGTACTGCACTCTATATGCCAGCAAATTTGGTAAACTCAACAGTGGCCACAGGACTGGAAAAGGTCAGTTTTCATTCCAGTCCCTAAGAAAGGCAATGCTGATGAATGTTCAAACTACCACACAATTGTACTCATCTCTCATGCTAGCAAACTAATGCTCAAAATTCTCCAAGCTAGGGTTCAACAGTACGTGAACCAAGAACTTCCAGATGTTTAAGCTGGAATTAGAAAAGGCAGAGGAACCAGAGATCAAATTGCCAATGTCTACTGGATCATCAAAAAAGCAAGAGAGTTCTAGAAAAACATCTACTTCTGTTTATTGACTAGCCAAAACCTTTGAGTGTTGGATCACAACAAACTGTGGAAAATTCTTAAAGAGATGGGAGTACCAGGCCACCTTACATGCCTCCTGAGAAATCTGTATGCAGGTTAAGAATCAACAGTTAGAAACGGATATGAAACAGTAAACTGATTCCAAATTGGGAATGGAGTACACAAGGTTGTATATTGTCACCCTGTTTATTTAACTTATATACAGAGTACATGACACAAAATGCCAGGCTGGATGAAGCACAAACTGGAATCAAGATTGTTGGGAGAAATATCAATATCAGATATGCAGATGGTACCACCCTAATAGCAGAACATGAAGAGGAACTAGAGTGCCTGTTGATGAAAATGAAAGAGGAGAGTGAAAAAGCTGGCTTAAAATTCAACATTGAAAAAACTAATATCATTGCATCCTTTCCCAACATTTCATTACAAATAGATTGGAAACAATGGAAGCAGTTAGAAACTTTATTTTCTTGGGCTCCAAAATCACTGCAGATGGTGACTGCAGCCATGATATTAAAATACGCTTGTGCCTTGGAAGAAAAGCTATGACAAACCTAGATAGCATATTAAAAAGCAGAGATGTTACTTTGCTGACAAAGATTCATCTAGACAAAGTTATGTTTTTTCCAGTAATCATGTGTGGATGTGAGTGCTGGACCATAAAGAAAACTGAGCACCGAAGAATTGATGTTTCTGAACTATGGTGCTGGAGAAAATTAGTGAGAGTCCCTTGGGCTGTAAGTTGATCAAACCAATCAATCTTAAAGGAAGTCAGTCCTGAATGCTCATTGAAAGGACTAATGCTGAAGCTGAAGCTCCAATACTTTGACCACCTGGTGCAAAGAACTGACTCGTTAGAAAAGACCCTGATGCTGGGAAAGATTGAAGTCAAGAGGAGAAGGGGATGACAGAGGATGAGATGGTTGGATGGCATCACTGACTCGATGGACATTGATTTGAGCAAATTCCAGGAGTTGGCGATAGTCAGGGACTCCTGGCCTGCTGCAGTCCATAGGATCACAAAGAGTTGGACATAACTGAGCCACTGAACTGAACTGAACTGAGTAGAATGTTACAAATGGGAAAATGTGATTGATGCCATTTGATTTCCACTTTAAAAAATACTATTTACTTCCTTTTAGCAAATACATTTTATTTGTACAAGAGAGAAAACATGAATTGATGTTAGTAAGATATTAATTTTGTTCCACTGAGAAATGATAGAGCATGGATAGATAAGTCAACCAAAAACATAGGGAGAAATAGACAAATATTTTATACATGTAAAGTTAGTAGCTTGGTCTTCTTGGTGGCTAGATGGTAAAGAGTCTGCCTGCAATGCGGGAGACCTGGGTTAGTTCCCAGGGTCAGGAAGATCCCCTCAAGAAGGGAATGACTACCCACTCCTGTATTCTTGCCTGGAGAATTCCATGGGCAGAGGAGCCTGATGTGCTACACTCCATGGGGTCGCAAAGAGTTGGACCCGGCTAGAGCAACTAACACTTTCACTTCAATGTTGATAGCAAAACTTAATACTCAAATATTTAACTACTGTTAGCTTTGTTAACATGATTGCTATCTTCAAAGAATGCAATATCTTTCTTAAAAATTTTGAAAAATATATATACTCTAAGTTCAGCAAAGTTGAATTGGAGGAGGGAGACACTACAATTTTATTAAGAAAAAAATCATTCAAAGTTCATATAAAAGCCAGTGATATCTTGCAAAACCATTCTATTCAATATCATTTAAGACAAATATTTTGATTACTAATTAAATTCCAAGCATATGGGGGCTTCCCTGGTGGCTCAGATGGTAAAGAATTTGTCTGCAATGCAAAAGACCAAGCATATATCTAAATCTTGTCTTTTATAAAATAGATCAACAGATTCACTCAGATTTTAAAATTTCCTTTTTAAAGTAAATTTGGCTCAAGTTTTATAATTTTAGATATGGTAAAACACTGCAAGATATTTATAAAAATAAATACAAGACATAAATTACTGTTCAGTGATCTGTCCTATGAAATAGAAGAGGGAGAAAATTCCTCAAAAACACATCAGATTTAAATATGAAATTAAGACTTCTTTGTTTCTATAATTTATAATAATTGACAAAATGAGTTCAAGTGGACAGTGCATCACTATGAAATGGAAAGATTTTGGAAAGGGTAATTGGTACACAAACTGGCTAATATGTTTAATTAAAGTTAAAGATTTCCCTTAGGCATCTAAGGGGACAGTGAAAGAGATTTAACTAAATGATGTGGATTGAAAAATCATCAGTATACCTGGAGAGTAATTGACATAAAGAGGGTGGATACTATCACCTTTGGAGAAAGTATACATTTTTAAAAGAAGAGTAGAAGCCTAGGGAGCTCTGATATTAAAGTAACTGATATAAGAGGCAATGTAATAGATGGGTAAGAAGTTTTAGACAACTAAAAGGGTAATCAGGAAAATATTTCACAAGAAGCCAAAGAAGAGGGAAGTAAAGAGTTAATAACAATGCCATCTGTCACTGAGAGACTCAGTTAAAAATACTGAACAACTGTGTATCCTTTAGGAAGTCAATGTTGAGCTCAGGAGAAAGGGTTCAATAGAACGTATAAGGAAAAATAAAGATTTCAGGACATTGAGGGATGACTGGGAGATAAATAAGTAGAAACATTAAACAAAGATAAATTTTCTGAGGAATTTGGAAAGGGAAGAGGTAAAAATTACTTTTAGAAAAGAATAGTTAATAGACCAAGATAAATTTAGTTTATCTTCCTATTTGGAGGTGGATAGAGTTGGCTTCAATCATACATGGACCTTTAGGTAATATTGGAGAGAGATTTATCAGTTTAAGTGAACTCAAGTTAAGACCCTGAGTTAAATAAAAGATATGGTCAAGTACCCAAGTGAATGGAGTAGCTATTTTGCATGAATTATTACAGTGATTGTTGATCCTAACTATGCATTAGAATTTCCTATCGAGCAAGTAAATAAGAATCTTGGGGTTGGGGCTGATTTGTGTGAAAATGTTAGTTGCTCAGTTGTGTCCAACTCTTTGCTACCCCATGGACTGTGGCCTCTGTTCGTGGAAATCTCCAGGCAAGAAAACTGGAGTGGGTTGCCATTCCCTTCTCTAGGGCATCTTCTTCATCCAGGGATCAAATCGAGGTCTCCTGCATTGCAGGCAGATTCTTTATCATCTGAGCCATCAGGGAAGCCCAGGGCTGATTTATAGTTGTTTTAAAAGGCTCTACACAGATTTCTGATATTCAATCCATGTTGAAACAGAGGTTATAGGACTTTGGAAATTTTGAGGGCAATAAGGCCCTGAATATTCTTTCTTTTTAAAATGTAGTAGCATTGAAGTTTGCCTTCTGAGAGTAATAATAATAATCACATGGATGAGGACTGGAGAACAGTAGTGGAAGTTAAAAATGAAATATGAACAAGGACAAGGGTTATGGAAAATAGAAAAAAATGAGATGGTAGCTACTATCTTAGTACCAAAACCATAGTTTCAAATTGCAAATTTCCAGGCTGATTTCTGGACTTGCTGTATCAAAAACTCTGGGAATGACACCCAGCAGTCAACTGTCTTTAGGCACTCCCAAATCACACTAAACTTTGAGAACAATGACTTTGCTAGTCCTGAATGTCTGGATCATGCTCAGTTTCTAATTTCCATCTCAAAGAATTCAGGAAGAGGTGGGACAGCTCTGAACAGTCTTTTGGAGATTTAGGGCACATCTCATGACATATTTGCTGACTTGAAAGGAGAGTATCTCCTTTTAAAGTTTTCTTCTCTTTTATTTTATAACATTTTTAATTAAAATATAATACAAATAAAGAAAGGTTACAAGTTGTAAGTGTACAGCTAGATACTTTTTCACAAAATAAACATCGATTTGGTTGGTTCAGTCCGACTCGTTGCGACCCCATGAATTGCAGCATGCCAGGCCTCCCTGTCCATCACCAACTCCCGGAGTTCACTCAAACTCACGTCCATCGAGTCAGCGATGCCATCCAGCCATCTCATCCTCTGTCATCCCCTTCTCCTCCTGCCCCCAATCCCTCCCAGCATCAGAGTCTTTTCCAATGAGTCAGCTCTTTGCATGAGGTGGCCAAAGTACTGGAGTTTCAGCTTTAGCATCATTCCTTCCAAAGAAATCCCAGGGCTGATCTCCTTTAGAATGGACTGGTTGGATCTCCTTGCAGTCCAAGGGACTCTCACGAGTCTTCAACAACACCACAGTTCAAAAGCATCAATTCTTCGGCGCTCAGCCTTCTTCACAGTCCAACTCTCACATCCATACATGACCACAGGAAAAACCATAGCCTTGACTAGACGGACTTTTGTTGGCAAAGTCATGCCTCTGCTTTTGAATGTGCTATCTAGGTTGATCATAACTTTCCTTCCAAGGAGTAAGCGTCTTTTAATTTCATGGCTGCAGTCACCATCTGCAGTGATTTTGGAGCCCCCCAAAATAAAGTCTGACACTGTTTCCACTGTTTCCCCATCTATTTCCCATGAAGTGATGGGACTGGATGCCATGATCTTCGTTTTCTTAATGTTGAGCTTTAAGCCAACTTTTTCATTCTCCACTTTCACTTTCATCAAGAGGCTCTTTAGTTCCTCTTCACTTTCTGCTATAAGGGTGGTATCATCTGCATATCTGAGGTTATTGATATTTCTCCCGGAGATCTTGATTCCAGCTTGTGCTTCTTCCAGCCCAGCGTTTCTCATGATGTACTCTGCATATAAGTTAAGTAAGCAGGGTGACAATATACAGCCTTGACTTACTCCTTTTCCTATTTGGAACCAATCTGTTGTTCCATGTCAAGTTCTAACTATTGCTTCCTGACCTGCATACAGATTTCTCAAGAGGCAGGTCAGGTGATCTGGTATTCCCATCTCTTGAAGAATTTTCCACAGTTTATTGTGACCCACACAGTCAAAGGCTTTGGCACAGTCAATAAAGCAGAAATAGACATTTTTCTGGAACTCTCTTGCTTTTTCCATGATCCAAGAGCAATATTGCTTAGGAACCTGGAATGTCAGGTCCATGAATCAAGGCAAATTGGAAGTGTTCAAACAAGAGATGGCAAAAATGAATGTCGACATTCTAGGAATCAGCGAACTCAAATGGACTGGAATGGGTGAATTTAACTCAGATGACCATTATATCTACTACTGTGGACAGGAATCCTTCAGAAGAAATGGAGTAGCCGTCATGATCAACAAAAGTGTCCGTAATGCAGTACTTGGATGCAATCTCAAAAATGACAGAATGATCTCTGTTCGTTTTCAAGGCAAACCATTCAATATCACGGTAATCCAAGTCTATGCCCCAACCAGTAACGCTGAAGAAGCTGAAGTTGAACAGTTCTGTGAAGACCTACAAGACCTTTTAGAACTAACATCTAAAAAAGATGTCCTTTTCATTATAGGGGACTGGAATGCAAAAGTAGGAAGTCAAGAAACACCTGGAGTAACAGGGAAATTTGGCCTTGGAATACGGAATAAAGCAGGGCAAAGACTAATAGAGTTTTGCCAAGAAAATGCACTGGTCATAGCAAACACCCTCTTCCAAAATAAACATATCTGTGGTACTAGAACCCAGATAGGGAATAGAATATTACTGGAAATTTCTTGAGTATTCCTCCTGGTCATTATTTGTCCTTGCCTGAAACTAAGCATACCTCTGAATTTCTGGCAACATATTACTTTTTGCATATTTTCAATTATATAAAGTGGAATATTACAGTATGTACTCTTCAGTGTTATTCTTTGTGACTCATCATATTTGCTTTGTATAGTAATAGTTTCTTCATTTTCACTGATAGTTCCTTCATTATAGGACTAAACCACCATTGATACATATGTGATATCTTTGATGAACATTTAGGTTCTTTCTGGCTTGGATTATTATAAATAATTAATCCATGAACATTTTTATAAATATCTTTCAGTGCATCTGAGAAAATACTTAACAGTAGAAGGAAATGGCAACCCACTCCGGTATTCTTGACAGGTGAATCCCAGGGACAGAGGAGCCTAGTGGGCTGCTGTCTGTGGGGTCGCACAGAGTCGGACATGACTGAAGTGACTTAGCAGCAGCAGCAGAAACATTGTCGTATGGTATTTAGAGTTTTATTAGATAGCAGCCAATAACGTTTCCAAAGTGACTATACTAATTTACAGTTATCAGGGGGATACAGAAATTTGGACTGTTTCATTTTCTTACCAAACTTTTACATTATCAATTTTTGTAATTTTAAACTTTCTAGTGTGTGTGTGTAGTAGAGAGTTATTGTGATTTTAATTTTAATCTCCTTGATGACTATTGAGTACCTTTCTTATATGTCCATTGGCAATTCCTCTGCTTTCAATTGTGAGATGCTAATTATAGTGTTTTGTGTATTTTTCTAGTAAGTTGTTTGCTTGTTACTTAACGATTTGTAGTTTTTTATATATTTTGGGTGAAACCTCATCAATTATGGAAGTATCAAATATTGGAAGTATCTTCCACTTTGTGTCTGGATTCTCCTAGTGAAATTACTTTAAAAATATAATTCCTAATTTTTATGTAGTATAATATACCTATTTAAGAAAACTTGGACAATCCTAAGGATATTTTACATTGTTTCAGAGTCTGAGGGCTTCCCTTGTAGTGCTAGTGATAAGGAATCTACCTGCCAATGCAGGAGAAGCAGGAGACATGGGTTAGATCCCTGGGTCTAGAGATCACCTGGAGTAGGAAATGGCAAACCACTCCAGTATTCTTGCCTGGAAAATCCCATGGACAGAGGAACGTGACTGATTACAGCCCGAGGTGTTGTACAGAGTCAGGCATGACTGAGCACACATGCAGAATCTGAATTCTTTCACCTTTTTTATTTAAGTCTATGGTTAAAATGTGGATATCCAATTGATCGAGCACCATTTAATGAAAAGATGTTCTATTCCCACTGCTCTGCAGTGCCGCTTTTTTCACAAATCAAATGTTTAAGTGTGTTTGTGTGTATGCAGGTATGTATTTTTCTGAAATCTTTTTTTCTGTTCCATTGGTTGACTGATCTATATTTACTTTTAATCCCTCATTGTTTTGGTTAGTGTAGCTTTATAATAATAAATCTTAATGGTGGTAACTTAAATTTATTTTCCTCTTTAAGATTATTTTAGATATGCTTATTAGCTTTTTGAATTTCGAGGTAAATTTTATTTTATTTTTTTTTCAAGATTTCTTTTTTTTAAATTTAATTTAATTTTATTTTTAAACTTTACATAATTGTATTAGTTTTGCCAAATATCAAAATGAATCCGCCACAGGTATACATGTGTTCTCCATCCTGAACCCTCCTCCCTCCTCCCTCCCCTACCATCCCTCTGGGTTGTCCCAGTGCACTAGCCCCAAGCATCCAGTATCGTGCATCGAACCTGGACTGGCATCTCGTTTCCTACATGATATTTTACATGTTTCAATGTCATTTTCCCAAATCTTCCCACCCTCTCCCTCTCCCACAGAGTCCATAAGACTCGAGGTAAATTTTAAAAATAGCTTGTCAGTTTACATACTTGTATCTACACATGCACACATACACATTCCAAAATTTTGATTGGGATTATATTACATTACAGATTAATCTGGGGAGAATTGACATTTTTAGGTTACTGTTTGAAAACATGGAATGTCTATTTATTTACATAGATCTAAATTTTCTTTCAAAAATAAATTTAAAACTTCACTCAGGCTTTTCTTGTTTCATTCCTAGATATTTGAATTTTTATCCTATTAGAAATTATATTTTTAAAAAACCTCAGCTTCTAATTGTTTAGTGCTCATATATTTTTGAGTATTGCCCTTATGTTCAGTTCAGTTCAGTCACTCAGTCATGTCTGACTCTTTGTGACCCATGAATTGCAGCATGCCAGGCCTCCCTGTCCAACACCAACTCCCGGAGTTCACTCAAACTCACATCCATAGAGTCGATGATGCCATCCAGCCATCTCATCCTCTGTCGTCCCCTTTTCCTCCTGCCCCCAATCCCTCCCAGCATCAGAGTCTTTTCCAATGAGTCAACTCTTCACATCAGGTGGCCAAAGTACTGGAGTTTCAGCTTTAGCATCATTCCTTCCAAAGAACACCCAGGGCTGATCTCCTTTAGAATGGATGGGTTGAATCTCCTTGCAGACCAAGGGACTCTCAAGAGTCTTCTCCAACACCACACTTCAAAAGCATCAATTCTTCGGTGCTTAGCTTTCTTCACAGTCCAACTCTCACATCTATACATGACCATTGGAAAAACCATAGCCTTGACTAGACAGACTTTTGTTGGCAAGGTCATGTCTCTGCTTTTGAATATGCTGTCTAGGTTGGTCATAACTTTCCTTCCAAGGAGTAAGCGTCTTTTAATTTCATGGCTGCAGTCACCATCTCCCGTGATTTTGGAGCCCAGAAAAATAAAGTGTGACACTGTTTCCACTCTTTCCCCATCTATTTCCTATGAAGAGATGGGACCCGATGCCGTGATCTTAGTTTTCTGAATGTTGAGCTTTAAGCCAACTTTTTTACTCTCTTCTTTCACTTTCATCAAGAGGCTTTTTAGTTCCTCCTCACTTTCTGCCATAAGGGTGGTGTCATCTGCATATTTGAGGTTATTGATATTTCTCCCGGCAATCTTGATTCCAGTTTGTGCTTCTTCCAGCCCAGAATTTCTCATGATGTACTCTGCATAGAAGTTAAATAAGCACGGTAACAGTATACAGCCTTGACGTACTCCTTTTCCTATTTGAAACCAGTCTGTTATTTCATGTCCAGTTCTAACTGTAGTCTTGCTTAATTCACACATTAAATCAATATTTTATTGGATGATTCTCTTGAATACTCCACATATATAATTCTTCCATCTGCAAATAATGATTTGAAGTAAAATATGGAGAAAAGTTTTAAAATGAGGTAACTCCCATACTGAACAGCAATAAGCATTTTCCATTTATGCTTACCTTTTTATTATAAAGCTTTTGACATACAACATACAGTTTGTTCCTAAAATTTATTTGGC
The DNA here is from genome assembly GCF_027580195.1 of Bos mutus. NCBI lineage: Eukaryota > Metazoa > Chordata > Mammalia > Artiodactyla > Bovidae > Bos > Bos mutus. The sequence continues at coordinate 30,889,595 of NC_091630.1, read as the reverse complement.
AAATATTATCATCCTTCTACTTTGTTTTGATTTTTTGTTCCAATTATCAATTATCCTGTTTTGGAATGGTGACATATAACTTGTGTTTTCTTTTTATGCTATTCCATAGATGGCTCAGAAATTAGAGTTTAATTTGATGATTAGCCTAAATAGGTGTATATATTCATTTATTTCATATTTAATTCAGTAAATTCATATAAATCTCTACTATATGTCAGTCTTTCTTTAATAGTACAGATGTGATGTGAACAAAAATAGATGCATCATCTGTCCATTGGTGAAAGTTGAATGTTAAAATCCTCCACTACTGTTGTGTTCCTGTTGATTTCTCCCTTCATGGCGCTTAGTATTTGCCTTCTATATTGAGGTACTCCTATGTTGGATGTCTATAAGTTTACAATTGTTATGTCTTCTTGTTTTGATCACTTGATCATATATAGTGTCCTCCTTTGTCTCTATAAAAGTCTTTATTTTATAGTTTATTTGTATGATATGAGTATTGTTACTTCAGTTTTCTTTTGATTTCCATTTGCATGGAATATCTTTTCCATCCCCTCACTTTCAGTCTGTGTGTGTCCCTTGGTCTGAAGAGGGTCTCTTGTAGATAGCATATATGTGGTCTTGTTTTAGTATCCATTCAGCACTCTCTGTCTTTTTGGTTGGAGCATATAATACACTTATGGTTTAAGTAATTATTGATTATATATTATATTATTGTGACTATTGATTAATTATTGATATTAATCACAATTATAATTTATTATCAATATTAATTAGTATGATTATATATTGTATATATATTATAATTAACATACATATATTGATATAGATATATAAGGAAAACAGGGCTTTTAGATGACACATTAGACCAGATAGACTTAATTGTTCTTTAAAAGGCATTCCATCCAAAAGCAGCAGAATTCACATTCTTTGTGCACATGGAACATTCTTTAGGATTGACCACACAAAGGCTACAAAGTGAGCTTCGGTAAATTTAAGAGAACTGAAGTCATATCAAACATCTATTCTGTCCATGAAGCTATGAGATTAGTAATAAACTATAAAAAAGCTGTATAAAACACAAAACACATGGAGGCTAAACAATTTGCTACTGAATAGGGTTTCCCTGGTGGCTCAGATGGTAAAGAATCTGGGTGCAATTTAAGAGACCTGAGTTTGATCCCTGGGTCGGGGAGATCCCATGGAGAAAGAAATGGCAGCCCACTTCAGTATTCTTGCCTAAAGAATTCCATGGACAGAGGAACTGGCGGGCTACAGTATGCACTGCTGAGTGACTAACACTTTTACTTTCAACCAGTGGATCACTGAAGAAATCAAAGCAGAAATAAAAAAAAAAAACACCTAGAGAATGAAATGAAAATGAAAGCACAATAATTCCAAACCTATGGGATGCAAAAAAAACAGTTCTAATGGGAAGTTTATAGCAATACAGTCTTACATCAAGAAATAAGAAAAATCACAAACAACCTAACCTTGCACCTAAAGCAATAATAGAGAGAAGAACAAGCAAAAGCTAAAATTGTTAGAAGGAAAAAAAAGTCAAAATGATTATGGCAGAAATAAATTAAATAGAAATGAAGAAAATATTAGCAAAGATCCATGAAACTAAAAGCTGGTTTTTGGAGAAAGTAAACAAAATTGATAAACTTTTAGCCATACTCATCAAGAAATAAAAAGAATGAATAAAAAATATGAACCGACCATTTATAAGTACTGATAATGAAACTGTGATTAAAAAATTCCCAACAAACTCACAGCTAACATTGAGCATACTTAATGAACAAAAGTGGCGAGAGTGGACATCCTTGTTTTATTCCTGATTTTAGAGGAAATGCTTTCAGCATTCCAGTATTCTTGCCTGGAGAATCCCCTGGAGTCTGGTGGGATACAGTCCATGGGGGCGCAAAGAGTTGGACACGACTGAGTGATTAAGCACAGCACATTCATCATTGAGTATGATGTTAGCTGTTGGTTTGTTAGATATGGCCTTTATTATGTTGAGGTATATTCCCTTTTATGTCCACTTTCTGGAGAGTTTTATCATAAATGGATGCTGAATTTTGTCAAAAGCTCATTTTGTGTCTATTCAGATGATCATATAGTTTTTATTCTTCAATTTGTTGATGTTATATATCATACTGATTTATTTGAAGATATTGAAAAATTATTGCATCCCTGGGATGGATCTGTCTTGATCATGAGCCTTTTAATGTATCATTGGATTCAGATTGCCAGTATTTTGTGTCTATGTTCATCAGTGACATTGGCCTGTAAATTTCTTTTTTGTATATGTTTGTCTGGTTGTGGTATCAGGGTGAATGTGGCCTCATAGAACGTGACTGGGAGTTTTCCTCCCTCTGCAATTTTTTATAACAGTTTCAGAAGGATGGGTGTTGGCTCTTCTATAAACCAGTGAACCAGTGAAGTTTCTCAGTCGTATCTGCCTCTTTGTGATCCCATGGACTGTAGCCTACCCGGCTCCTCCATCCATGGAATTTTCCAGGCAAGAGTACTGAAGTGTGTTGCCATTTCTTTCTCCAGGGGATCTTTTCGACCCAGGGATCAAACCCAGGTCTCCTGCATTGCAGGGAGATGCTTTACTGTCTGAGTCACCAGGGAGAATTTGCCTGTGAAACCATCTAGTCCTTCATTTTCTCTAAGATCAGGAACAAGACAAAAGTGCCCAATCAGACCACTTTTATTCAACATAGTCTTGGAAGTACTAGCAACATTAATCAGAGAAGAAAAGAAATGAATGGGATCCAAACTGGAAAAAAAATTAAAACTGCCATTGTTTGCAGATGACATAATACTATACATAGAAAATCCTAAAGACACTACCAGAAGACTACTAGGCCTCATTGATTAATTTTGTAAAGTTGCAGGATATAAAATTAATACACAGAAATCTGTTGTATTTCTGTAACCTAACAATGAAAGTGGAGAAGGCAATGGCACCCCACTCCAGTACTCTTGCCTGGAAAATTCCATGGACGGAGGAGCCTGGTAGGGTGCAGTCCATGGGGTCACTAAGAGTCAGACATGACTGAACGACTTCACTTTGTCTTTTCACTTTCATGCATTGGAGGAGGAAATGGCAACCCACTCCAGTGTTCTTGCCTGGAGAATCCCACAGACAGAGGAGCCTGGTGGGCTGCTGTCTATGGGGTTGCACAGAGTCGGACACGACTGAAGCGACTTAGCAGCAGCAGCAGCTGCAGCAACAATGAGAGATCAGGAAGAGAAATACAAAAAGCGATCCCATTATCATTGTATCTAAAAGAATAAAATCCCCTTGGAGTAAACCGTACTAAGGAGACAAAAGACCTTTACTGAACTCCCAAAACTATAAGATGCTGTTGAAAGAAATTGAATATGAGACCAGCAGATGAAAAGATTTTCCCTTTTTTTGGATTGAAAGAATCAATTTTGTCAAAATGACTACACTACCCCAGGCAGTACAGATTCAGTGTAATCTCTATGAAATGACCTATGGCGTTTTTCACAGAACTAGAACCAAAAAAATCTTAAAATCTGTATGGAATCCAGAAGACCTCAAATAGCCAAACCAGTCTTGAGAAAGAAAAATGGAGCTGGTGGAATCAGCCTTCCTGATTTTAGACTATACTACAAGGGTATAGTCATCAAAACAGTATTGTACTGGCACAAAAATAGAAATATCCTGATCAACAGAGCAGGATAGAAAGCCCAGAAATAAACCCACACACCTATGGTCAGTTAATTTACAACAAAGGAGGCAACATTATACAATGGAGGAAAGATAGTCTTTTCAGTGAATCGTGCTGGAAAAGCTGGATGGCTGCATGTAAATAAAAACACAAAATTAAAACATTCTTTAACACCATACACAAAAATAAATTCATAATGGATTAAGACCTAAATATGAGACTGGACATTTTGTAATTCTTAGAGACAAACATAGAACACCCTGTGACATAAATCACAGCAGTATCTTTTACAATCTGTCTCCCAGACTCATGGAAATAAAAATGAAAATAAATAAATGGGACCTAATTAAACTCAAAAGCCTTTGCACAGCAAAGGAAACCATAAATAAAATGAAAAGAAGACCCACAGAATGGGATAAAATATTTACAAATGAGGCAGCTGACAAGGGATTAGTCTCCAAAATTTACGAACAGTTCATGTGGCTGAATATCATAAAAAAAAATAAATAAATAAAAATATGGGCAAAAAAAAAAAAAAAGGACAGAGACCTAAATAGACATTTCTCCAAAGAAGACATACAGATGACCAAGAGCCACATGAAAAGATGTTCAACATCACTAATTATTAAAGATATGCAAATCAAAACTAAAATGAGTTATCACCTCACACCAGTAAGAATGGCTATCACTAAAAAATTGAAAAACAATAAATGCTGGAGAAGGTGTGGAGAAAAGAGAACACTCCTATACTGTTTTTGGAAATTGGCACAGCCACTGTGGAGAACATTATGAAGGCTCCTTAAGAAATTAAAACATAGAGCTACCATGTTTTTGTTGTTCAGTCACTAAATCCTGTCCAACTTTTGTGAACTCATGGACTGCAGTATGCCAGGCTCCTCTGCCCTCCACTATCTCTTGGAATTTGCTAAAATTCATGTTCGTTGATTTGGTTTTGTTATCTAACCTGTCTCATTTTCTGCTGCCATCTTTTCCTTTTGTCTTCAATCTTTCCTAGCATCAGGCTCTTGTCTAGTGAGTAGGCTATTCGCATCAGGTGGCCAAAGTATTGGAGCTTCAGTTTCAGCATCGGCCATTCCAGTGAATATTCAGGGTTGATTTCCTTTAGGATTGATTGGTTTGATCTCCTTGCAGTCCAAGGGACTCTCAAGAATCAATGTTCTCAAGCACTATGATCTGAGAACAACAATTCTTTGGTGCTCAGTCCTCTTTATGGTCCAACTCTCATATCCTGCATGATTACTGTAAACACCATAGCTTTGACTATACACACCATTGTCAGCAAAGTGATGTCTCTGCTTTTAATATGTTCTCTAGGTTTGTCATGGCTTTTCTTCCAAGGAGAAAGTCTTTTAATTTCATGGCTACAATCACTGTGCACAGTGATTTTAGGGCCCAATAAATAAAATCTGTCACTGTTACCATTTCTCCCCTATCTATTTGCCATAAAGTGATGGGACCCGATGGCATGATCTTAGTTTTTTTATTGTTGAGTTATAAGCCAGCCTTTTCACCCTCTTCTTTCACCCTCATCAAGAGGCTCTTTAGTTCCTTTTCACTTTCTGCCAGTAGGGTGGTATATGCATATCTGAGGTTGTTGATATTTATCCCAGCAATCTTGATTCTAGCTTGTGAGTCATCCAGCCCAGGATTTCACATGATATACTCTGCATGTAAGTTAAATAACAGGGTGACAATATACAGCCTTGACATGCCACTTTTACAATTTTGAACCAGTCTGCTTATTCCATGTCCAGTTCTAACTGTTACTTCTTGTCCTGTGTACAGGTTTCTCAGGAGACAGATAAGGTGGTCTGGTATTCCCATCTCTTTAAGAATTTTCCACAGTTTATCGTGATCCACATAGTCAGAGTATGTTCTGGCCCATACATGTACACACTGGTATATTTAAAATAAATAACCAACAAAGAATAATAAAAAAAGGCCCAATCCCTACCTTTTTAGAGCTTACAAATTAGAGGGAGATAGAGGTTTTCAAATACTAACCCAGAAAAATACCTTTCATCAACATGTGGCCTTTAAGGTCACTCAAGGTCACAGTATCCAGATAAAATAAGAAGAAAAAATGTCAGTGATTTTGTGGGAAGTTTTTATGACCAAAGCATGCAATGGTAATTCACATCACTGACATTCTACTAACAAGAATTCAGTTACATGGCTTAACCTAGACGTGAGGAGCATTAGAAAGTTTGCCATTCTTGTGAAGCTGTCTCCCAACAATAACCTTACATTTGAAGATGGAACAGGGGTTTTAGTGCTTAGCTAGTTATCTCTCCACATCAAGATGCTAAGATGCATGTGCTTCTTATATCTGGATTTTTAGTTTTTATCAAATTCGGAAATATTTTTCTCTTCAAATACTTTTCTAGGGTTCCTCCCCTCCCCACAGCCTTTTTGGAATTTTAGTATAATTTATGCTAAGCTGCTTCATATTTCCTGCTGCTGCTGTTGCATATTTTCCTACAGGAGAAAAAATATTTTTTAAGTTCTTCTATTTTCTTTGCTTCATTTTGAATAATTTCTGTTGATCTGTGTTCAAGTTTTATATGTTTTATTCTGTAGTATCTAATCTGCTCTAAGGCCCATTGAGCAATTATTTTTATTCTTAATAATGTATTTTGATCTGAGTTTCATTTGGTTTTAATTTATGTCTTCTCTTCCTTTTCTCACTATAGTCACTGTGTTTACTTTTTCTGTAAATGGCTATGTAGTAAATATTTTAGACTTTCCATAGCATATGTGGTCTCCATCATATATTTATCTTTAATTCTAGTCTATTTTTCATCTGTTTTTATAATCCTTTAGAATTATGAAAATCATTCTTAACTCTCAGGAGATACCAAAACCAGGCACAGGCTAGATATAGTAAAATACAGTTAAAATATGTTATATAGTTTTGTATGCTAATTCCATTATCTCCACATTTTTTCTCTGTTTCTATTAACTGATATTTCTCTGGATAATTGGTCATAATTTTCTGCTTCTTGAGATGGCTAATCATTTTTTACTGGGTGTTGAACTTTGTGAATTTTAAATTACTGAGTGTATGGATTTAGTTATCTTCTTTTAAGAAATGTTGGGCATTCATCTGGCATATAGTGAATATATATTTGGTTCAGTTTATGTTTTCGAGTTTTAAGTTTGTTAGGGATGTTCTAGAGTAATCTTCAGGGATGGTTTAACTCCTCTACTGAAAGTGTATCCCTTCTAAATTTGCTGGTAAGTATACTAGTTTCACTGCAGATGGTGCAGCCATGAAATAAAAAGACGCTTACTCCTTGGAAGGAAAGTTATGACCAACCTAGATAGCATATTCAAAAGCAGAGACATGACTTTGCCAACAATGGTCCATCTAGTCAAGGCTATGGTTTTTACAGTAGTCATGTATGGATGTGAGAGTTGGACTGTGAAGAAAACTGAGCACCAAAGAATTGATGCTTTTGAACTGTAGTGTTGAAGAAGACTCTTGAGAGTCCCTTGGACTGCAAGGAGATCCAACCAGTCCATCCTAAAGGAGATCAGTTCTGGGTGTTCATTGGAAGGACTGATGCTAAAGCTGAAACTCCAATACTTTGGCCACCTCATATGAAGAGTTAACTCATTGGAAAAGACCCTGATGCTGGGAGGGATTGGTGGCAGGAGGGGAAGGGGATGACAGAGGATGAGATGGCTGGATGGCATAACCGACTCGATGGACATGAGTTTGAGTGAACTCCGGGAGTTGGTGATGGACAGGGATGCCTGGTGTGCTGCTGTTCATGGGGTCGCAAAAAGTCAGACATGACTGAGCGACTGAACTGAACTGAACTGAACTGATACTGGTTATTTACAGAGGACTCTTCATTCTTGCCAAAGGAAATTGAAAATTATCCAACTATGCCTCTCTCTTGGAACCTTTCAGGCCACAGATCCCTTGACTCTGCCTAACACCATGGAATTTTATCCTTTGCATGCATTTGTTAGTATTTAGCACCTATCCAGGGACAGCTATTAAGATTTTGTAAATTCTTTTTCTGCAGAGCTCCCTTTTCTCTGGATTTGTCTTTCGGCTTATAGGCACTTCATATTTCCTTCACAGTGTCTACTCATTCTAGGGAGAACATGATGTTCTTTTTAAAATCCACTCCTTGGTTCATGGTTTTGAAATTGCTTCTAGACAAATGCCAGGCAATTATGGGAGCCTCCCCCTTTGTCCTCTCCATTTTGGGATCACAGTTCTATATGGCCCTGGCCCAGTGTTTGAATAAAGATATGTTTTGCTCAGTTTTTAAAATTCTTTGAAAAAACATGAAAATCTGCTCCCTGTTTTGCTATCATGGCTCTTTCTTGATTTTAAGATTTTATTTTTCCTCCAGATTTTTAGATAATTTAAATTATCATTGAATGAATTCTTGTGTATTTTTTTTTTAATTTGGAAATTCTGAGAAGTATTGAGTGAAAAAATATTTATTAATTACTTTCCTCAGTGCATTAACTTACATTGTCATTTCTAAACATGTCTCTTCAGTGAAAGTCACTCAGTTGTGTCCGACTCTGCAACCCCATGGACAGTAGACTGCCAGGCTCCTCTGTCCATGGACTTCTTCAGAGCAGAATACTAGAAGGGGTAGCCATTCCCTTCCCCAGGGGATCTTTCCAACCCAGGAATCGAATCAGGTCTCCTTCATTGCAGGTGAATTCTTTGCTGTTTGAGCCAGCAAGCATGTTTCTTAAGGAAAGTAAATAAAACTGAGGTGGGATATTTACTTTAAAGCATATTTGAGTTCAGTTCAGTTCAGTCGCTCAGTCGTGTCTGACTCTTTGCAACCCCATGCCCTGCAGCACATCAGGTCTCCCTGTTCATCACCAACTCCTGGAGTTCACCCAAACCCATGTCCATTGAGTTGGTGATGCCATCCAACCATCTTTGAATATTCAGAACTAAATCTTCAGTGCTGAGATGTCATATTTAGTTCATTTCCATGATGTGGTCATCTGGATAAAAATGATGAATATTTGTCTTCAAGTTGTCATAAATCAATTTCTCAGATGAATTTAATTTCATCTGTTTTAGAAAGAATCAGAAGTAGCTTAAGTGAGAGATAAAAAATTGAGAAATCCTTTAGTTTTCTTTCATAATGATCAACATTTTTAGTTTCTTTAAAATTTGGAAGATTATTTGTTGTACCTTGACAAATGTTATAATTACCCTGTTCCTAATTTTCTTCCCTTGAAAAGTGAAAATGAAAGTGTTAGTCAACCAGTCGTGTCCAACTCTGCAACCCCATGAACTGTAGCACACCAGGCTCCCCTGTCTATAGAATTCTGCAGCTCAAGCAAGAATACTGGAGTGAGTAGCCATTCACTCCTCCAGGGGATCTTCCTTACCCAGGGATCTATACTGGTCTCTACACTGGTCTCAAAGAATTGCAGACAGATTCTTTACCGTTGGAGCCACTGTGAGAAAAAGAGTTTCTTCTTACAAATAAAGATGTGTAAGGCTAAACTATTAAATATAAAGAAAGTTGCTATATATGTGGACCTGCTGCTCTGTATATGTAATAGATAATTAATGAATTTAATATTAAATAGTTTGTCTAATTAGGAGATAACAGTGATGCCTGTCTTGGGAAGGAAAAGAAAACCTCACATAAATGACAATTTTACTTGAGTGCTGATGGAATGTTGAAATTTAGCAAGGGAGATTTGCAGAATTTCCCAGTGTAACATCTGAGATTGGATTGAATGCTTAGCAGTATCTGGAACTGACCAAGTGTACTCCTCTTCTACAATGTACAATTCATTTCTTTTTTTGAAAGAAATAAGCCTATGTCCTGTCACTACTCCCTCCAAAAATCCCTAAGCTCTTTAAGAAGCAACTAATAGCAGGACAGAGAACAGTATGATCAATATCTGAAAAAATGTGTTACAGTCAACTTGTAGGTTTGTTTTGAAGCTTTTTTTTTGTTAAGCTGTCATGTTTGTGGTGTACTCAATATGCCAGCAAATTTGGAAGACTCAGTAGTGGCCACAGGACTGGAAAAGGTCAATTTTCATTCCAGTCTCAAAGAAAGGCAATGCCAAAGAACGCTCAGACTACTGCACAATTGCACTCATCTCACACGCTAGTAAAGTGATGCTTAAAATTCTCCAAGCCAGGCTTCAGCAATATGTGAACTGTGAACCTCCAGAAGTTTCAGCTTGTTTTAGAAAAGGCAGAGGAACCAGAGATCAAATTGCCAATATCTACTAGATCATAGAAAAAGCAAGAGAGTTCCAGAAAAACATCTATTTCTGCTTTATTGACTATGCCAAAGCCTTTGTGTGGATCACAATAAACTGGAAAATTCTGAAAGAGATGGGAATACCAGACCACCTGACCTGCCTCTTGAGAAACCTGTATGCAGGTCAGGAAGCAAAGGTTAGAAGTGGACATGGAACAAAAGACTGGTTCCAAATAGGAAAAGGAGTATGTCAAGGCTGTATATTGTCACCCTGCTTATTAAACTTATATGCAGAGTACATCATGAGAAACTCTGGCTGGGGAAGCACAAGCTGGAATCAAGATTGCTGGGAGAAATATTAATAACCTCAGATATACAGATGACAGCACCCTTATGGCAGAAAGTGAAGAAGAACTAAAGAGCCTCTTGATGAAAGTGAAATAGGAGAGTGAAAAAGTTGGCTTAAAGCTCAACATTCAGAAAACTAAGGTCATAGCATATGGTCCCATCACTTTGTGGCAAACAGATGGGGAAACAGTGGAAACAGTGTCAGACTTTATTTTTTGGTCTCCAAAATCACTGCAAATGTTGACTGAAGCCATGAAATAAAAAAGGCACTTACTCCTTGGAAGGAAGGTTATGACCAACCTAGACAGCATATTAAAAAGCAGAGACATTACTTTGCCAACAAAGGTCCATCTGGTCAAGGCTATGGTTTTTCCAGTGGTCATGTATGGATGTGAGAGTCATATTATAAAGAAAGCTGAGTGCCGAAGAATTGATGCTTTTGAACTGTGGTGTTGGAGAAGACTCTTGAGAGTGCCTTGGACTGTAAGGAGATCCAACCAGTCCATCCTGACTGATGCTGAAGCTGAAACTCCAATACTTGGCCACCTGATGTGAAGAGCTGACTCATTTGAAAAGACCCTGATGCTTGGAAAGATTGAGGGCAGGAGGAGAAGGGGACGACAGAGGATGAGACGGTTGGATGGCATCACTGACTCAATGGACATGGGTTTGGGTGGACTCCAGGAGTTGGTGATGGACAGGTAGGCCTAGCGTGCTGCGATTCATGGGGTCACAAAGAGTTGCACAGGACTGAGTGACTGAACTGACTGACATTTTTGTGGAAGTTCCAGCTTATACTACTTCAAATGAGTATGATCTCATACTCAAAATCAGAGCAAGATCAGTTATTTTCAGTATCTAAATAAGTGTCACAGTAATTAAATGTAAATAAAATTTGATTTTAAGAAAAATAAATTTCTGCAAATCATTAAGCTTTTTTCTTCTTAATACCAATAATTTTTATTTTATTTTGTGACTTTTCCCCCTGCTTTATAGGTAAGAAATTAAAGGGTATTGTTTCTATAAATTCAGTTATTTTAAAGTGTAGAAACAGGAGCATTTGATGGTAGATTTACAATATTATAAACAATTAAAATTAGGTTTAATAGCATTTTAAATTTAATAGCTATATTTTTATCAATATATTTGAGTACATCAAGAATTTAGACAGAGTTAGTATTTTATGCAGGTAATTGGAATAAGTTTCAACTCAAATGATTAATTAAAAAAATTATGTTCTTAAATGACTACGTTGCCCTCACTGATTCTGTTAGCTGAGTTGGTTGTTTCCTTCATGTTTTACAATAGTGTGAGTGACTCTGCAAACTTAACATGCCACTAACATCATTCAGCCTATGTATTGCATTCAAAAAAAAGAAAGAAATCACATTTTAAGTCTTAACAACCTAAATCATTTTTAGAACAAGAGTAGAGAAACCATCAACCTTTTTATATTTCTAGTATGTTAAATAACTACATTTTGAAGCCATCATTACTTCTAGTTAACATCATGAGAAGTCTAAAATATATAATCATATTGCTTTACTCTTTAGATGAAAAACATTATTCTTAAAAATGGATCTAAGATAATTATTCTTATTTATTGTGCAATTATGCTGTTTATCCCAAAGTACCTACAAAGACCAAACTAATATTTTGAAGATATTGAGACAAAAATATTCTAAACTACTGAATAAATGAGAGATAGTTTATCTTTGGGAATAATAAAGCATGAGAAAAATTGACTGGATTCTTGATTCAGTCCCCTAATCTATATCTTCCATTATTTCCTTTCTCTGTCATTTTTATAGAGCAGCAAGAATATTTTTAAGACTCAAAACCAATCATGTCATCTCTTTGCTGAAAACCCATTAATAACTTTCCATTGCTCCTCTGAATGCATCCCATAGTCTTGTCAAAAATGTCCTGCAAGGTCTTGGAAGTTGCATATCGATTTATTTATTTTTTTTTCTTCTCAGCTTGGGGAATTTTGGAGAATGCTCATTTCCTCTGGTGAAAAAACATGTGTATGTACTCAAAACAATGTTCATTTCCTCATGTAGTTAATGCCTAACTATTCACCCTTCAGGTTTCTAGTCCATCATCACTTCCTACTTCAAAGCCACAAACATGCATTGTCAGTACTAAACACTCCTTCTTCAAGGTACCTGACAGAAATGTAATTTTATATGTTTTTTGTTACTTATTTAGAGCCTTAATCTCTGCTATGTACAGAATTATCAGTTAGGCAGGTATCATGCTGACTTAAATAACCACTGTAGCATGAAAGACTAACACAGTTTCTCCTGGTATTTTAGCATATCTCGAAGAACATTGCTTGACTAGATGACCAAATGAATTAACTTTAAAATTCAAAGAAAGCTTATACAAATAACCAGTATCACCTCATGTGTATCTTGAGTATGTTCTATTGAATGTTCTATGTTCTGTGGTTCTATTGAATAATTTCTATGAGCCCTGCCCTTTCTGTGACATAAGAGATAGAAAATACTACAGACAACACTAATCAAATGAGCAAGGCTGGTGACCAAGACAGACTGATGCTGAAAGAATAAAGGTTCTGTCATTGCCACGATATGTATCAAGGCACTTTGCCCAGAGACCAGGCAATATTATTTAGCAGAGAGAGCACAGCACTATATATAAAAGTCTCATGGTTTGTTTGCCTTTTACTTGTTCTAACTCTTGATACAAAAATTAAGTTTTTATTTAGGCAATACATTCTACTGCAAGATAAAACTGTATTTGTTTTTATAAATATTATAGTAAATCCAGGTTGAATCACAATACAAATGTTCTGGCATTCAAATAGGTCACCTAGGCAAAATGTTGCATATCTAATGAGCTAAAAGAAAACTTGTTTCACAGTTTTGTCAATTGCTGATTCTATGATAGTCTCTGTAGTAATAAAGAGATCAAACAAGTGTACTGAACCGAGAACTTGATACAGGAATTGGCAAGAGCATTGGTCTGAATGCTGGAAGGTCTCGATTCCCATGCTTGTTTTCATGCAGGTCAATTATACTTTTGGGTTCAAGTTCTTTTTCTATAAAATAAGACTTTCCCTGGGGTGAACTATTCTATGAATTACTCTGCATTTCATGTGACAAGAATTTGGGGTGATGTCTGTCTTCTATGTGCCTAGATTACTTCTTAAAGGAGACCATGCAGACAAATGGATTTGTTTGCTCTGGAGCTTGGGGAACACAGTGTATTATTATTAAGACCTTAGCTGAAATATTTAAATATCTGTTGCAAACCAAGAAGTCTACATTTGGGAAGAAATTGCATTTCCACAGAGGATAAATAAATGGGGCATGTTTCCTTGACCATATGCAAGACTTTTGAGAGGAAATTATAGCCTGGAATTATCTTAGATCCTGCCCAAAGGGTCTACCCATAAGGATAAAGAAATATAGTTGGAAAGGGAGTAGAACATACCATTCTATACACATGGTGTTCTTGGGTTGGTTATTTCTCTGTCTTGGTTCTCTCATTGCAATAAAAATTTGGAACATCTTCTGGACCATCTTCAGACTAAAGGGTTTAAAACAACAGACAAGTTACAGCTCAGTTACAGTTCAAGCAGATTTATCGTTATTAAACAGACACTCCCAAGACATGGGAACAGACCAATCTCAAAAGAGTCGTTCTTGCCACTGTTCCCTCTTGACTTCCCCCCTTTTATATTTCCTGTCTCCTCCATTTGGTTGTGTCCTCTGCAATATAATCAGTTGTATATATGTATAGAATATTTATGAATCCTTAATTGCCTCCTGGCTGCCTACGATTAAGCGGAAGACCTCATGGTTAGTTTGTTTCTACTGTGTGCCTAGGGTTGATGTGCAGGAGTTGGAAAAGTCTCTGAGGTTGTCTTGTAGCATATCTGTTAGCTCCTCTGGGTGTGTCTGGGATGAGGTTTAGAGAATAGCTTGCATCCTTTTTGGCCTAGGCCACCTTTGGTTGCTCATGCCTAATTTCCTACCTAACAGTAGGGTGGAGAAAATAAGCAGTCAGCCAGAGAAACAATTCATCCACAACAAGGGAACTTCTGAGGGTCGCACGAAAAGATTTACAATCAAAATGAATCATCTTTCTTTAATCATCTGCCAAAGCCCTTGGAAACCAGTACCAAATCAGTGCAAGGCAAATAATATTCATGTGCCCTAATCTCTTTTACTTCCAAATCTACGATGAATCATAGGGAACTCAGTGAGTAGGGAGAGATGAAAAAGAAATTCTAGAGGGGACAATGGGAAAGAAAAGCTGACTTCAATCCCTCACCTCTGCCCCATTTGCCACAGGCCTTAGCTAAGGAAAGCAAAGAATCTTTACCCAAATGAAATAATTTTTTTGTGTGTGATTAGCTAGGAATTTTTTTATACAGTTCATGAGGTTCTTATGGCATGTATAATGCAGTGGTTTGCCATTCCCTTCTCCAGTGGATTAGATCACATTTTGTTAGAACTCTCCACTATGACCCATCCATCTTGGGTGGTCCTACATGGCAGGGCTCATAGCTTCGTTGCATTACCCAGGCCCCTTCGCCATGACAAGAAAAACATCTATCTTTGTTGCATAGACTACACCAAAGCCTTTATATCATTAAACTGCAGAAAGCTCTTAAAAAGATTGGAATACCAGACCATCATATCTGTCTCCTGAGAAACCTGTACACACGTTAGGAAGCAACAGTTAGAACCCTGTATGGGACAACTGATTGATGCAAGATAGAGAAAGGAGTATGACAAGGCTGTCTTCTGTCACCCTGTTTGTTTAACCTATATGCTGAACACATCATGAGAAATGCTGGGCCGGATGAGTTACAAAATGAAATCAAGATAGGTGGAGGAAGCACCAACTACCTCAGATATGTGGATGATATCACTCTAATGGCAGAAAACAAAGAGGAACGAAAGAGCCTTTTGATGAGGGTGAAGGATGAGAGTGAAAGAACCAGCTTAAAACTAAATATTAAGAAAACTAAGATCATGGCATCCAGCCCCATTACTTCATGGTAAATAAAAGGGGAGAGGGTGGAAGTAGAGACAGATTTCCTCTTCTTGGGCTCCAAAATCACTGCAGGTGGTGACAGTAGCCATGAAATCAGATGATTACTTCTTGGAAGGACAGTTATGACAAACTTAGACAGTATGTTGAAAAGCAAAGACATTACTCTGCTGACAGAGGTTCATGTAGTCAAGGCTATGGTTTTCCCAGTGGTCATGTACGATTGTGAGAGCCAGCCCATAAAAAAGGCAGAACAGCAAAGAATTGATGCTTTTGAACTGTGGTGCTAGAGAAGACTCCTAAAAGTCCCTTGGACAGCAAGGTGATCAAACCAGTCAATCTTTAGGAAAATCAACCCTGAATCCTCATTGGAAGGACTGATGCTGAAGCACCAGTATTTTGGCTATCTGCTACTAACAGCCAACTCATTGGACAAGTCCCTAATGCTGTGAAAAATTGAGGGCAGAAGGATAAGAGGGCATCAGAGGATGAGATAGCTGGATGGCATCATTGATAAAATGAACATGAACTTGGGCAGACTTTGGGAGATGGTGAGGGACAGGGAGGCCTGGTGCACTGCAATCCATGGGGTTGCAGAGTTGGCCATGATTGAGTGACTGAATGACAACATCCAGGACTAGACACAATAATAGATAAATTTATATTTTTGAATTAAAAACTGGAGTATTTTTTTCTTATTCTGAGTATGAACTGAAATGTTTCTCCCTGAGATTTTATCTAGACAGAGAAATAAAGAGCTCACAGAACTTGTTTGAGTATGTTGCATACCAGTTACACTACAAATACATGATAGCATAACATTTCATTTCTGAAGCAATACTTAACCTTGGTGTTACTACTGAGAAGACAAAGAGTGGAAATAATTTGTGGTTCTGGATTGAAAGCTGTAGACATTTTCACCAGAGGTTAAAGTTAACGTATTGAGGGAAGACATTGTGTATTCTGGCAAGAAAATTATAGTAATATATCTCATAGTCTATACTGGACCACTAGGTCATTCTAATTACTCATCAAACTTAAAAAAGTAGAGAGGGCATCATTAAAATAAATACCATACTTACCGTAGTGTATGATAAAAATTAAGTTATCTTTTAAGAGCAATATATTTATGCTTTTAAATTTTGAATTATGGAGCTAGGTGGATAAAGAGTGGGGCAGAATGAAGCTAATGTTATTTAATGCATACAATTTAATAAGAAAATTATTCTTGGTACCAAAGCATGTTGCCATTCTGTGCCCATTGTGTAGTAAAATAGAATGCTGTATATCTCTATTTATTAACCTTATAGAGTGTTAGCTATTTCATCAAACAATAATTGGTCATTATAGAGCTAGATATTTCCCCAGACATTTGATTTGAATTGAAGGAATTCCCTGAGTGGCTCAAGACAACAGCATAAATCTTGAGAAATTTTATTGTACAAATAGACCAGTAGCCTATTGACCAGCGTAAACCATGTTAGGATAAGACACATTTTATAGCTTCAATTTCTTTATTAAACAATGAGCTTTATCTTATGTTTTAGCATTAAGCATTGGTGGTCATATAATTTCTCTGTTAACATACTCCATTAGTTAAAAATAGACTCATGGAGAATCTGTGGCCCTTATTGGAAAATGAGAACCGCAGGTCCAAATGTCCAAACGTAACATTAGTACAAACTTTCCAAATTGAAGAAAAGTATGATTTATAAAATAGAAGGTTCTGAACCACCTACAGTATAATAAGTTGATATGTCTACTCAACCTGTCACTGATGTCATTGCATTTATAATACTGTGTATACATGTATTATATGAATATGTAGCAAAATATGCTTACATTGCTTGATAGTCATAGGGAATATGTTACTAAAGATGTGTTGCTGAGTATATTATTGTAGTGGCTATATTATTTCTTTCTAATTAAAGTGTCCTAGATATGTGATGTATTTTATTTAAATTGCATTTCCACAAACATTTTCAATAACTTTTGAATGTCAATGACAAAAATTTATTTTTTATTATATTCTCTCATATTATTTATTTGGTACATAACTACATTAAGGAAATAAAAACAAAGCTGAGACCTATCATGAATATGCACAAAGTGACTGAAAATTTCCCATTATAGACCTTAAGAACAATGTTTCTTTTGTTTTACTCCATCATCTAATCAATGTAAAGAAAATCTTAATTCTTTTACTCTGAGCTCTGATTGGAGTACAGTTTTTATTTACATCATTGCTATTTCAACCAATGATTATAAAATAATCATGATAGCCCATCCTTCCATCCTTCCTTGCTCAGTCATGTCTGACTCTTTGTGATCCCATGGCCTGTAGCCTGCCAGTCTCCTCTGTCTGTGTTGCCATTTGCCATTTCCTACTCTAGGGGATCTTCCCTACTCAGAGATCAAACCGACCTCTCTTGCATGTCTTGCACTCACAGTGGATTCACAGTGGTGGATTCTTTACCACTAGTGCCACCCAGGACCACTGGTAGCTCAGAGGTTAAAGCGTCTGCCTGCAATGCAGGAGACCAGGGTTCGATCCCTGGGTCAGGAAGATCCCCTGGAGAAGGAAATGGCAACCCACTCCAGTATTCTTGCCTGGAGAATTCCATGGAGGGAGGAGCCTGGTAGGCTACAGCCCACAGGGTAACAAAGAGTCGGACATGACTGAGCTACTTCACTTTCACTTTCAGCACCACCTGGAAGCCCAGTCATGATAGCATTTATATTTATATATGTGATTAAAAATTTTTATGAACTTAACATTTTATTTAATCTCTATTAGTATAATGTGCATTTGGTTTCAAAACATTTGTCCTGTTACCTTTATTCAATAATATTAACAATTGATTTAATAGCATTTCTCTTAATGATTTATATCTGAACATCTCATTTTTGTTTTCAACAGCTGAAGATGCATGTGGAGGAACAATGAGAGGATCTAGTGGCATCATATCAAGCCCTAGTTTTCCTAATGAGTACCATAATAATGCTGATTGTACTTGGACCATTGTAGCAGAACCTGGGGATACAATTTCACTCATATTTACTGATTTCCAAATGGAAGAAAAGTATGATTACTTAGAAATAGAAGGTTCTGAGCCACCTACAATATGGTAAGTAGACAGTTTCTATCAACTTAGCATTGATGTCATTGCCTGAGGCAAAATTGGGATTCAAGAACAACTATATTTGGGCCTTTAAAGAATTAGATATCTTAAAAGATTAACAGATTCAGGAAAATTATAAGGAGTAATTATCAGAGCTGAGGAAATTTTGAAGATTGGATACTGATATATAGAGTGGAATTTTGAAAGATGAAGCATTTCATCAAGTATTTCTTTATCACTCAATGAAAAGTACTTTGATTTTATCAAAACTTGTGAAAGGAAATAAAAGTTGTTCCTACAGTTCTGTTCCTTAGTGTGCCAGTTCATATTTGGCATTCTTTTCAAATTAATTGAATAGTCTTGGAAATAATTTGCCTTTGGTTTTGTAAGTATATCTTTTAGGTACCATGTTATTTGAAGGCAAAAATTAAACACTATGATATGGGTGAATATGATCTATTTCTTTAGAAACTCAAGACATGGTCTCATGAAACTGCAGAGTTTTCAAAACATAATTTTAGGATATAATATTTTTAAAAAGAAAATACATATTTATGCTGTTTTAAAAATTTTAATGCACTGTTATCATTGAAGTGTAAAGTAAAATCAGTAATTGAGTGAAGAATGGTGGAATTAGTGAAATGAAGTCATAGGTAAAATCTAGACTAAAAGGGTATTTTAAGAAATGTAAAAATTTGATAAGAATACTGATAATTTATTGAAGGATTTTTATCAAAATCAATTAAATGAAGAGGTTTGCATTTTTAGATGATAATTCTTACTGAAATATAGAGATTGATTTGAAGTGAGGCCAGATTAGCTACAAGAAAATCTCTTAAGAGGTGATTGCTGTAATTTAAGAAAAAAATCATGATAGCTTGTATTAGGATGATATTGATGGTGATAAAGAAGTAGAATAACCTGATACATATTTAGGAGGTATAGTGATAAAGACCTCTGTAATGAAGAATGTTAAAGAAGGTGGTGTTCTAATAAAACATCGTTTTCTAGTGAGCATAAATTGGTGAAGGCCGGAGATATACTCACTGAGTTGGAAAATGTTGAAGAAAGGTCAAGTTTCGAATAGAAATACTGTGATTATTGAGAGTTGTTTTAGTAATATTATTTAGTTGTTTTAGTAATAAGTCTCTTTGAGACATATTAAAGCCATCTGATAGACAGTATCTATTTATATGATTCAATAGCTGTGAGTAGAAGCACAACTGATATGTATTTGATATTGATGGTAATAAAACAAAAACACATTGATAGGAGTCTAAAACAGAGAGATAGGAGGAAATACAAGGGATAAGGTGTCACATAGGCAAGAGAAGTATGAAGAAGGAAGAATAAGACGACATTGCAGATTGCCATCGAAAGGACACTAGGTAAAAGTGTGTGTGTTTCTTTTGTGACTCCATGGATTGTAGCACCAGGCTCCTCTGTCCATGGGATTTTCCAGGCAAGAATACTGAAGTGGGTAGCTATTTCCTTCTCCAGGGGATCTTCCTGACTCAGGGATCGAACCCAGATCTCCTGCATTGCAGGTGGATTCTTAACCGCAGAGCCACCACAGAGGCCCATATATTATATGCAAACACATAAATTAGATATACACACAAATATGTACACATTAGTTTGTGTATATGTGTGTGTGTATATATATACACACACACCTATATGGTATATTATCTTTCATATGTTTGGAATATATACATTTTATATATATATGCTAATGGCTTCTCTGGTGGCTCAGTGGTAAATAATCCGTCTGCCAATGCAGGTGACATGGGTTCATTCCCTGGGTTGGGAAGATTCCCTGGAGAAGAAAATGGCAACCCACTCCAGTATTCCTGCCTGGTAAATCCCATGGACAGAGGAGCTTGGTGGGCTCCAGTCCATGGAGTCACAAAAGAGTTGGACATGACTTAGCGACTAAACGACAGACAAATATATGCTAATAATTCCAAATTTAACAGTATTTCTCATATGGGGTTTTGTGTGTGTGTGTGTTTTTTTTGTAATATTTACATCAGAATTACCTTCAGTGTTTGTTAAAGTGCAGATTTACAAGCTCCTGCACAAATGTATTGATTTATATGCTATAGACATGAAATCAGTAGTCTGCAAACTAGATTATTCCACTCATTGCTATGGCAAGTAAAACAATAAGTTTGGTTTTATCACTATCGTACTCTGTCAATATAACTGTCCTATAAGCCATCCTACAAGAGTTAAAATATTTACCAGTCAAAAAACTGAAAGTCAAATTAACATGGTATATAAAATCAAACTAATTATATAATATATACATTTAAATATATGGTAAGGATTTATATAATGGATAGCACAAAGATTGTGTTAGTGAATCAACAATTATCCAACTAAATAAGATAAATTAATTAGAAGTAACTGACTATAATTTCATTCTACAAAATAAATATTACATATACTAATCCTATCAAACAAGTATTTCTCTTTACCACCTTATTTATGACAATTATGAGACTAAAATGTACAGTGAAGAAGCTGTGGTTCTGTATATTATTGCTTATTCACAGCAGTAAAACAATTTGATTAAATATGTATTGTGGTTATATAATTTTGACTTAACATTCATTGCTGTGATAAGAGAATTTAACATAAGATCTACCTTCTTAGCAAAATTTTAAGTATACAATACAGTGTTCTTAACCATAGGCACAATATTGAACAGCAGATCTGTAGAATAGAACTTACCTGTTTTACATAACTAAAACTTTAATTCTAGTGGATAGCAAATCTCCATTTCCTTTCCCTCCAGCCATTGGCAAATAACATTACACTCTCAGTTTCTGTAACTATATAAGATATCTCATAAGCAAAATCATGCAGTATTTGTCCTTCTGTGGCTGGCTTATTTCACTTAATGTAATGTCCTTAAGGTTCATCCATATTGTTGAATATAGCAGGATTCTTATTTCCTAAGGTTGAATGTTATTTCTTTATATGTGTATGCCACGTTTTCCTTACCCATTCTTCCAACATGGTTGCTTCTCTTTAGACGAATAGAGTACTCATAACATGGTAAGAGCCAGAGGGATTTTAGGGATCCAGCTGACCAGAGGGTTCTTTGAGGGAAATACGTTTTCAGGCTTATTGTGTATGTTGAAAATTCAGGATGAAAACCAAGATCTTCTAATAGTTACTGCAGTGTAATCTCTGACAAAAGTAATTCTTGTTATGCATACAACCAGGGCTTTTTCAAAAATATATGCCATATATCAGTAAAACATTTTGAAAGCCTGAAACTCTGACATATGAATAGCACAATATGGATTAATGCTTTTAAATGCCTAAAGTTCCTACTAGATATTTAGTTGATACCTAAATATGAATTTGCATCAAACAAAACTTCTTATAGATATCTAAGAATCCCTAGTATGGTTAATTTACCATTTTTAGTACATCTGAATGTATTTTTTTCTACCTTAAGGAAAACCTGTTTGACAGTGTACCTAGAAGAGGTAACACTTCTATAATATAGCCTTGCTTGCTCATCCATTAAATAATGAGCCTTGCTTGCTCATCCATTAAAATAAAAATTACATAATAGATGAAACCAGAATTAACACAAATAACTGGGAACTACTGAGAGAAGCATTTTGAAAGTTTTCTAAAAAGACCACTTCAATTTATGTACATGATGTTTCCTCTCTAACTTCTTTTTCATAGTATTCTTTAAAAAAAAACTGGAGTATAATTGCTTTACAGTGTTGTATTGCTTTCTTCTATACAGCAAAATGAATCATTTATATATATACATGTATCCCCTCTTTTTCAGATTTCCTTCACATTTAGGTTACAAAATAGCACTGAGTAGAGTTCCCTGTGCTATAAAGTAGGTTTCATTAGTTATCTATTTCATACATGATAGTGTATATATGTCGATCTCTGTCTCCCAATTCATTCCACCCACTCTTTCCCCTTGGTATTCATAAGTTTTATCTCTACTTGTTTGTCTTTATTTCTGCTTTGAAAATAAGTTCATCTGTACCATTTTGGTGACTGCAGCCATGAAATTAAAAGACGCTTACTCCTTGGAAGGAAAGTTACGACCAACCTAGATAGCATATTTTGAGAAGGCAATGGCACCCCACTCCAGTACTCTTGTCTGGAAAATCCCATGGATGGAGGAGCCTGGTGGGCTACAGTCCATGGGGTCAAAATCTTTCAAGCTCAGCTCCAACAGTACATGAACCAAGAACTCCCAGATGTACAGTCTGGATTTAAAAGGGCAGAGGAACCAGAGATCAATTTGCCAACATCCCCTGGATCTTAGAAAAAGCAAGGAAATTCCAGAAGAACATCTACTTCTTCTTCATTACTATGCCAAAGACTTTGACTGTGTGGATCACAAAACTAGAATATTCTTAAAGAGATAGGAATACCAGACCACCTTACCTGCCTCCTGAGTAATCTGTATGCAGGTCAAGAAGCAATAGTTAGAACCAGTCATGGAACACCAAACTAGTTCAAAATTGGGAAAGGAGTACGTCAAAGCTGTATATGGTCACCTTGCTTATTTAATTGCTATGCAGAGTACATTATGCAAAATGCTGGGCTGGATGAGGCTCAAGCTGGAGAAAAGATTGCTGTGAGAAATATCAATAACCTCAGATATGCAGATGGCACCGCCCTTGTGGCAGAAAGTGAAGAGGAACTAAAGAGTGTCCTGATGAGGGTAAAAGGAGAGTGAAAAAGTTGGCTTAAAACTCTACATTAAAAAAAACGCTGAGATCATGCCATCCAGTCCTATCACTTCATGACAAATAGATGGGGAAAAAATGGAAGCAGTGACAGACTTTATTTCCTTGGGTTCCAGAATCACTGTGGATAGTGACTGCAGCCAGGAAATTAGAAGATACATGCTTCTTGGGAAAGAAAACTGACAAACCTAGATGGTGTATTAAAAAGCAGAGACATCACTTTGCCGCCGATTGTCCCTATAGTCAAAGCTGTGATTTTTCCAGTAATCATGTATGGATATGAGAGTTGGACCATAAAGAAGGCTGCTGCTGCTGCTGCTAAGTCGCTTCAGTCGTGTCCGACTCTGTGCGACCCCATAGACGGCAGCCCACCAGGCTCCCCCGTCCCTGGGATTCTCCAGGCAAGAACACTGGAGTGGGTTGCCATTTCCTTCTCCAATATGAAAGTGAAAAGTAAAAGTGAGCTCTGAGGAACTGATGCTTTCAAACTGTGATACTGGAGAAGAGTCTTGATAGTCCTT
The DNA here is from genome assembly GCF_027580195.1 of Bos mutus. Taxonomy (NCBI): domain Eukaryota; kingdom Metazoa; phylum Chordata; class Mammalia; order Artiodactyla; family Bovidae; genus Bos; species Bos mutus. The sequence continues at coordinate 30,865,873 of NC_091630.1, read as the reverse complement.
TGGACATCAAGGTGATCAAATCGGTCAATCCTAAAGAATACCAGCTCTGAATATTCACTGGAGGGACTGATGCTGAAGCTGAAACTCCAGTACTTTGGCCAACTGAATCAAAGATGGGAAGAGCTGACTCATTGGAAAACACGCTGATGCTGGACAAGACTGAAGGCAGGAGGAGAAGGGGATGACAAAGATGAGATGGTTGGATGGCACGTTCAGTGGACATGAGTTTCAGCAAACTCAAGGAGATAGTGAAAGATAGGGGAGCCTGGCGTTCTGCAGTCCATATGGTCACAAAGAGTTAGACATGACTGAGCAAACGAACAATAACAACAACATATATACATGTTTGTACAGCATGCATATTTACCACATCTTCTTTATCCATTCTTTTATTGATGGACATTTATATTATTTCCATTTCCTGGCTATTGTAAATAGTGCTGCTGTAAACATTGAGGTCTGTGTATCTTTTTGAATTATGTTTTTTTTTTTCCAGGTATATGCCCAGGAGTGAAATTGATGGGTCATATGGTAGTTCTATTTTTATTTTTCTTGAAGACCTCCATAATGTTCTCCATAATGGCTGTACCAATTTACATTCCAGCGAACAGTGTCAGAGAGTTCCCTTTTCTCCACACCCTCTACAGCATTCATTTTTTTATTTATTAAAAAAAATTTTTTTTTTGATTGTAGGAAAACTGCTTTACAGTGTTGTGTTGGTTTCTGACATACAACAGCACTAATCAGCCATAATTAAATATGTATCACTTCCCTCTTGAGCCTCCTTCCTACCCCCCATGCTGTCCCTCTAGGTCATTACAGAGTTCCAAGCTGGACTCCCTGTGTTATATGGGATCTTCTTACTAGCTATCTATTTTACACATGGTAGTATATATATATTGTTTCTACTTTCTCCATTCATCCCACTCTTTCCTTCTCCTGTTGTGTGCACAAGTCATTCTCTATATCTGCATATCTATTCCTTCTCTACAACTTAAGTTCATCAACACCATTTTTTTTATTCCATATATATGCATTAATACATGATAATTGTTTTTCTGACTTACTGCACTCTGTATCACAGGGTCTAGGTTTATCCGCCTCACTAGAACTGACTCAAGTTCATTCTTTTTAATCACTAAGTAATATCCCATTATCTATATGTACCACATCTTCTTTATCCATTCATCTGTCCATTGAGTATTCATCCATTGACAGATGAATGTCCAGGTTCCTTTCATGGGCTAGCTATGGAGTAAAGAGTGCTGGTATGAACTTTGGAGTACATGTGTCTTTTTCAATTATGGTGTTCACAGGGTATATACCCAATAGTGGGATTGCTGGTCCATATGGTAGTTTTATTCCTAGTTGTTTAAGGAATCTCCATACTGTTCTCTGTAGTGGCTGTATCAATTTACATTCCCATCAACAATGCAAGAGTGTTTTGTTTTCTCTGCAACCTCTCCAGCATTTATTGTTTGTTGATTTCTTTGACTATGGCTATTCTGACTGGTGTGAGGTGATATCTCACTGTTTTTTTGATTTGAATTTCTTTAATAATTAGTGATGTTGAGCATCTTTTCATATGTTCACTGGCTATCTGTATATCTTCTTTGGAGAAATATCTATCTAGGTCTTCTACACATTTTTTGATTGGGCTGTATTTTTTTCTGTTACTGAGTTGTATGAGTTGCTTATATACTTTGCAAATTCCAGCATTTATTTTTTGTAGATATTTTGATAATAGCCATTCTGACCAGCCCAATGTGATATCTCATTATAGTTTTAGTTATATTTCTCTAATATTTAGTGATGCTGAGCATCTTTTCATGTTGTTTCTCACTGTGTGTATGGTTTCTTTGGAGAAATGTCTATTTAGATCTTCTCCCCAATTTTTGATTCCATTTTTTTTTTAATTGAGTTGAATGAGCTGTTTGGATATTTTGGATGTTAATCCCTTGCATTTGTAAATATATTCTCCCATTCTGAGGGTTGCCTTTATATTTTTAATTTTTTCTTTATTTTTATTTACTTATTTTTAAAAATTATTTTTATTGGAGTACAGTTGTTTTACAATGTTGTGTTAGTTTCTACTTTATGTCAAAATGAATCAACCATACATATACATATATTCCCTCCCTTTTGAACTTCATTCTCATTCAGGTCACCAGAGTGCATTATGTCATTTCCTGTGCTCTTCAGTATGTTCTCATTGGTTATCTATTTTATACATAGCATTGGTAGTATATATGCATGCATCACCATCTCCCAATTCTTCCCACTCCCCGCCCCTTTGCTATCCATACATTTGTTCTCTAAGACTGTCTCTTTTTCTGCTTCTCAGATAAGATCATCTTTACCATTTATATAAGTGATGTTATACAATATTTGTTTTTCTCTTTCTGACTGATTTCTCCCTGTATGACATTCTCTAGGTCCATCCATGTCTCTAAAAATAACCTAATCTCATTACATTTTATGGCTGAGTAATATTCCATTGTAAATATTGACTGCATCATCTTTATGCATTCTTCTATCAGTGGTCATTTAGGCTACTCCCATGTTCTGGCTGTCATAAATAGTGCTGCTGTGAACATTGGGGCATATCTATCTCTTTGAATTATGATTTGCTTCTGGTATATGCCCAGGCGTGGAATTTCTGGGTCATATGATAGTTCTATTTTTAGTTTTTTGAGGAGCTTCCATAGTGTTTTCCATGGTAGTTGTTTCAGTTTACACTCTACCAGAAGTGTAGGAGGGTTCCCTTTTCTCGATACTCACTCCAGCATTTATTGTTTGTAGATTTTTGATAATAGCCATCCTGACCAGTGAGACCTCACTGTAGTTTTGCTTTGTATTTCTCTAATAATTATAATAAAGTTTCCCTAGTGGCTCAGATGGTAAAGCGTCTGTCTACAATGTGGGAGACCCAGGTTTGATCCCTGGGTTGGAAAGATCCCCTGGAGAAGGAAATGGCAATCCACTCCAGTACTATTGCCTGGAAAATCCCATGGACAGAGGAGCCTGGTAGGCTACAGTGCATGGGGTCGCAAAGAGTCGGACACTATTATAATTTTAATAGCATTGTTGAGCATCTTTTCATGTGCTTGTTGGTCATCTGTATGTAGGTTGAATTTTATTAAATGCTTTTTCTACATCTATTGAGATGATGTGTTTTTTGTTTTTCTTTTTGTTGGTATGGTGTGTCACGTTGATTGCTTTGTATGTATTGGATCATCCTTCTGACCTTGAAATGAATCCACCCAGGCCAAGGTGTATGATACATTTTAGGTGTTTTTGTATTTGGTCTGCCAAAATTTTGTTGAGAATTTTTGCGTCTATATTCATCAAAGATACTGACTTATGATTTTCCTTTTTGGTAGTGTCTTTGTCTATTTTTGGTATCAGGGTGATGATGGTTTCATAGAATGACTTTGAGAATGGCCCCTCTTTTATGTTTTGGAAGAAATTTGAGATGGATTGATATAAGTTCTTTTTTGCATGTTTGGTAACTTTCCCCAGTTAAGCTGTCCAGTCCTGGATTTTGTTTACAAGGAGGTTTTTTTTTTTTTTTAATTACAGATTCTGTTTCACTTGTAGTGATCAGTCTGTTCAAATTATCTTTTTCTTCTTGATTCACTTTTGATTTGTTGGCATTTATTTGTTCATTGTATTCTGTTATTTATTTATTTATTTTTGGTATATCTTTTATAGGTTGTTACTTCCCCTCTTTCTTTTATTATTTTACTTGGGTCTCTCTTTTCTTCTTCATGAGTCTGGGCAGAGGTTTGTTGATTTTGTTGATCCTTTCAAAGAATTAGCTGTTGTTTTATTGATTTTTTTCTCCTATTTTATGAATGTCTAATATATTTCCTCTTTTATCTTTCCTTTTTTTTCCCTTTCTTCTGCAAACCTTAGGTTTTGTTTGTTCCTCTTTTTCTAATTCTTCCAGTTGATAGGTTAGGTTGTTATTTGAGATTTTTCTTGTCGTTTGAGGAAGGCCTGTATTGCATGAAATTCCTTCTTAAAGCTGCTTTTGTTGCATCTCACAGATTTGTATGGGTTTGTTTTGTCATTTTTATCAAAGTATTTGTTTTTGTTTTTTTTTTTTTCCAGTCTTACTGAGATATAATTGACACCCAGCACTATATAAGTGTAACATAATGATTTGACTGATGTACATCATGAAATGATTATCACAGTAAGTTTAGTAAACTCCATCGTCTCATAAAGATATGAAATTAAAGACAAACGATTTTCCATTGTGATGAGAACTCTTAGAATTTATTTTCTTTAATATATAATGTACAACAATATTAATTATATGTATGTGATGTTGTACATTGCATCACTAGTACTTAATGGTCCAAGCATTTTTTAAATTTCTTCTTTGATTTCATCGTTGACCCATTTTTTTTTTTAGTCTCATGTTCATTCCACATGTAATCTTTTTTTACTTGTTTATCTTTCTGAGATTAATTTCTAGTTTCATGCCATTTTGGTCAGAAAAGATGCTTGAAATAACTCCTGTCCTCTTATTGTTGAGACTTGTTCTGTCCTATTAGGTAGTCTCTCCCAGAGAAAGTTTCATTTGCACATGAGAAGAAAATGAATTCTGAATTTTTTTAATGTAAACCAATACAATATTGTAAAGTAATTAGCCTCCAATTAAAATAAATAAATTTAAATTAAAAAAAAAGAAAATATCAATGAAGTCCAACTGTAAGAATCTTTGTCGCCTTATCGATTTTCTGTTTGGAAGATCTGTTCCACTGATGTGAATAGGGTGTTAAGGTCTCCTACTATTATTGTATTTCTGTCAGGTTCTCCCTCTATGTCTGTTGGTATTGTTTTATGTATTTAGGTGCTCCTGTATAAGGTGTTTATATGTTAATGAGTATAATGTCTTCTTTTCGTATTGATTCTTTTTTCATTATTTACTGTTCTTTCTTTCAAAGTCCATTGTGTCTGATATGAATATTGCTAGCCCCACTTTCTTGTCATTTCTGACTGCATGAAATATCTTTTTCCATCCCTGCTTTCAATCTGTATGTGTCCTTTGCCCTAAAGCAGGTCTTTCATAAGCAGTATATTCTCATTTGATTCATTTGAAAGTATATTTTCCCATTCAGTAGGTTGTCTTTTTGTTTTGTTTCTGGTTTCCTTTGCTGTACAAAATACCTTTTTGCCCCACATTTAATTATCTGGACACACATAATGTTGTGGTTTTAAGACATCATTATATTTGTTTCCCCTATGTAATCATGTAAGATTCATCATGCTAAATAAAACATAATGGAAAGTATGGAATTTAATTATCTCTAAGTAACTATTACATGTTAGAGTAGTCTTAAAGTCTATAGTATCCTTAAAAGAAAAAATAGAATAATAAGCAGCCTAGTTTTTATATTTTGTATTATGTACTTGAAGAAAGGTGTAAAAACGCCAAATAGAAGATACTGGTTAAAAGTATTTATGAATTCACAAAATGGAGAACCATTCAGATTATGGTTGACAGGGAAACTTACAAAGAACTTTAGGCCCTGAATTGAATGTTGAAAGATAATAGTCTTTTAGCCAGTTACATGAAATCCCTGCTCATGCTATATCCATTAATCCTGCCACTTTTTGTTCCAACATTTAGGGAGTAGAATTATGTTTCCCTTAAAAATATATATTCAGACCCAAGTCCCTTGTATCTGTAAATGTGACTTTATTTGGAAATACAATCTTTGCAGATATGTTCAGCTTTAGATAAGGTCAGTTTAGATTTTAATGTGGGCCCTAATCCATTGATTGTCACTATTATTAGAACAAAATTTGGATATAGACATATAGGAAAGAAGAATATGTGATGCTGAGGCAGAGATTGAAATTACATATCTAGAGCTAAGGACTGACAAGGATTTCCAACAACCTTATGCAAGCTAGGAAGAAGTAAGGCAGGATTCTTCAGTAGGACAGAGCATACATAGTGCTACTGACCCTTGATTTCAAAATTCTGTGTATAGAACTGTGTGATAATAAAATTCTGTTGTCTTAAGATACCTAATTTTTGGTACTTTTTGATTAAATTCATTGGGAATTAATGAAGTAACAGTGATTTTCAATAATTCTTTCACGTTTCAGAGGACATTTAAAGGTATAACTAAGCTCTTTTATATAGTATATAAAATTTGTTCAAGGATTCAAGGACAGCTTTCATTTAAGAGGTGCTGAAATCCATCTGTTTGGCAGACATCACTCAGTGTATGCACCAGAGGCCATGTTAATTGCTAACAAAAAAGAACCAATAAGAGCACTTGCCCACAGTGCCAAAGAATGAGGTAGAAGGTGCTATATTCAAGCCTACAGAAAGAGTGCATTTACTTGAGAGTGGTAGAATGTAAAGAAAGGAAAATATTTAAAAATACCAAGGTAGTTTATTATAAATTTAAAAGACATTAATATCTTATATGTATAGTTTGGAAGATAATCACTCCAGGTTTCTCTGCAAAAATGCACTTAAATAGGATACCTTGTTATAAGTGATTAAGAAGTCAGAATGTCATAATAGAGAAATAAATCAGTGGTTTAACTGACTCTTCAAAGAAATCCAAAAAATAATATTGAATGGGAATGTACTGCTTAATTTTTACTTCAATAAAAATTTGGAGTATGTCCTTCTAGTGTGTACCTTTTCAGCTCTATCATGCCTATATGATTTGCCTTCATCAATGTTTGTAAAAAAAGATTGATGTCCTATTTCTCATACTTAAAGCATTTCATTTTTCTTTAGCCAATATGTAAAATCCTTTAAACTTACTGTGTTACTTCAATCTTCAAATGCAAATTTGGCAGCCCCTCTCTCTATATAATATTCTCTCTGCTGCTGTTGCTGCTAAGTCGCTTCAGTCATGTCCGACAGTGGGACCCCATAAATGGAAGCCCACCAGGGTCCCCCGTCCCTGGGATTCTCCAGGCAAGAACACTGGAGTGGGCTGCCATTTCCTTCTCCAATGCATGAAAGTGAAAAGGGACAGTGAAGTCTCTCAGTCGTGTCCGACTCTTAGCGACCCAATGGACTGCAGCCCACCAGGCTCCTCCTTCCATGATATTTTCCAGGCAGGAGTGCTGGAGTGGGGTGCCTTTGCCTTCTCCAACATTCTACTTAGGAAGAAAAAGATGAAACTAACTTGAAGAAATGAAAGTTGAATACTAGGGTGAATTGTTCTGGTAATCATTTCACTACTGCTAGCAAGTTCACTGAAAATAAGATTACCTGTGCTGAAAATATAAATGTAGATTTTGTGTTAATACAATAATTTAAACTTTGCAAATCTTATAATTATTAAGAAATACTTGCCAAAATATTTTCTTCAATATGTACTGAGTAATGTTATTTATTTTGAGAAATTCCAAGTTATTTTTACAATCTCAGTCATTTGTTTTATTTTAATATTTGCTTTCTAGGGATAGCTTAGGATAATATTCAGTTCAGTTCAGTTACTCAGTCGTTTCCGACTCTTTGCGACCCCATGAATCGCAGCACTCCAGGCCTCCCTGTCCATCACCAACTCCGGGAGTTTACACAAACTCATGTCGTTCGAGTCGGTGATACCGTCCAACCATCTCATCCTCTGTCATCCCCGTCTCCTCCTGCCCCCAATCCCTCCCAGCATCAGGGTCTTTTCCAATGAGTCCACACTTCACATGAGGTGGCCAAAGTATTGGAGTTTCAGCTTCAGCATCAGTCCTTCCAATGAACACCCAGGACTGATCTCCTTCAGAATGGACTGGTTGGATCTCCTTGCAGTCCAAGGGACTCTCAAGAGTCTTCTCCCACACCACAGTTCAAAAGCATCAATTCTTCAGTTCTCAGTTTTCTTCACAGTCCAACTCTCACATCCATACATGACCACTGGAAAAACCATAGATAGCCTTGACCAGACAGACCTTTGTTGGCCAAGTAATGTCTCTGCTTTTGAATATGCTATCTAGGTTGGTCATAACTTTTTCTAAGGAGTAAGTGCCTTTTAATTTCATGGCTGCAATCACATTTGCAGTGATTTTGGAGCCCAAAAAATAAAGTCTGCCACTGAAAGTCTGCCAATGTTTCCTCATTTATTTCCCATGAAGATAGGTTGGCCAAAAAGTTCCTTTGAGTTTTTCTGTAAAATGTTATGGAAAAGCTTGAATGAACTTTTTGGCCAACTCAGTAAATATTTTTTGAAAAGATAAAGGGCAAAAAAACCCCAAAAAACCTTCAAATATACTTCCTGCATCAGGATTGCTAAAATGTTGTTCTAATCCTTGTCCAAAGCAAAGTAGCATTTCCATTAATCTAAAATACATGCTGCCTGTGAAACAAAAGATGTTCTCACAGGTTTTATATCCATAATCTTGGATGTTTCAGAAAGTAACAGGTACAAATTAACTACTTTTCAAATCATTTTTTTTTTCTTTTCCTTTTAGCCCTTTGCTTTAAAAGGAGACCTGGCTTGATTTCTTATATGTAGTGATCTGGTTCTGAAGGTGTTTGTTGAATACATCTTCTCTGTGGCATTTACATACAGATGTAGTTCTTAAAGCATCTTGTCCATCCCTTACTTTTCAAATAGAATAAGAAAGTGATGCAGTGGTTTTGGCTAACTCAACAATATTTTCAAAATAATTTTCTCAAAGAGAAACAAAACAAAATAAAATATAGACTTTATAATAAAGATTTCCACTTTCATTAAAGCCAACATAGGCATTCAAAAATTAATCAAAATGAAGCTTTTCAACCCCTCAAATTTATACAAAAGTAGAATGACTAAGATAAGGAAAAATAAAGTTATGATATAATTTGTTTTATGTTCATACATTTTAATGAAAGGTAAGGTGAACTTTCATTTGGTTAGCTTATAATTTTTTTTTTAATTTAAGAATATTTTGAGGCAAGGAACATATTTCATATTTACTAAATTGGAATTTAGTAAACTAAATTGGAATTATTTAAACAATGGAAGTCTGTGAAACATACAATGGATTTCTTAAGAATCAGTACCATAAAAGAATACTTAATCTATTTTATCTGAAATTTGTCTCAAGGGGATCTGTGTGGCATGCAGGAAAAGGGAGTATATACTATATTCCCCAACTAACAAGTAGAGCTGGGAAAGCGATGCAATAAAAACTCCAGGAGACTCCAGGTATATCATAGTCTATGTAAGTGGCACCTGTTTCTGTTGTACAGTGCACAGCTAGTATGACTGTCAGTGGTCTCCTTTTTGTATTGAGCGTAGTTTCTTGCCAGGATGGTCTTCCTCTATCCAGACTGTACTACTATGACGAAAAGCTTTTAAGTCAATTCTTTTTTGATGAGTGAACATCCTTTCCTAACTCCAAACTCCCCTTCTTTTTTGTTTTAGATTTTACTTATATTTTCACATTAAAAACTCTAATTAGGCATCTCAGAAAACAAAGAAATAATCTTGTGCTGGAAACATGCATTCTTTCTGATTTCTCTGATGTCAAAACTGAGTCTCAAATTGAATCTCAAATATTAGTAATTTCTGGCTTTTGTTATTGTCCACCAAGTAGTTTAGTAACTGGTTGACACATTCCTTGCTTTCTTTTCTCATACTACATATTTTTGTATTCCTAAGTGAAGTTAAACTAGTTTCTTCTCATCTGTAGTCTTTCTTGTGTGTTAGAGATATTTATTAACTAGTTTCTCTGACTCTACTCTTCCATTCACTTCTTGTCATAATGCCTTCCTCAGTTCAGTTCAGTCGCTCAGTCATGTCCAACTCTTTGCAACCCCATGGATCACAGCACACCAGGCCAGTCTGTCAAATTCCCGGGGTTTACCCCAACTCATGTCCATCAAGTCGGTGATGCATTCCAGCCATTTCATCCTCTATCGTCCCCTTCTCCTCCTGCCCCCTATCCCTCCCAGCATCAGGGTCTTTTCCAATGAGTCAGCTCTTTGCATGAGGTGGCCAAAGTACTGGAGTTTCAGCTTCAGCATCATTCCTTCCAATGAACACCCAGGACTGATCTCCTTTAGGATGGACTGGTTGGGTCTCTTTGCAGTCCAAGGGACTCTGAAGAGTCTTCTAAAACACCACAGTTCAAAAGCATCATTTCTTCCATGCTCAGCTTTCTTCACAGTCCAACTCTCACATCCATATATGACCACTGGAAAAACCATAGCCTTAACTAGATGGACCTTTGTTGGCAAAGAAATGTCTCTGCTTTTGAATATGCTATCTAGGTTGGTCATAACTTTCCTTCCAAGGAGTAAGCATCTTTTAATTTCATGGCTGCCACCATCTGCAGTGATTTTGGAGCCCCCCAAAATAGTCTGTCATTGTTTCCACTGTTTCCCCATCTATTTACCATAAAGTGATGGGACCAGATGCCATGATCTTAGTTTTCTGAATGTTGAGCTTTAAGCCAACTTTTTCACTCTCCTCTTTCACTTTCATCAAGAGGCTTTTTAGTTCCTCTTCACTTTCTGCCATAAGGGTGGTGTCATCTGCATATCTGAGGTTATTAATATTTCTCCGGGCAATCGTGATTCCAACTTGTGCTTCTTCCAGCCCAGCTTTTCTCATGATGTACTCTACATATAAGTTAAATAAGCGAGGTGACAATATACAGCCTTGATGTACTCCTTTTCCTATTTGGAACCAGTCTGTTGTTCCATGTCCAATTCTAACTGTTGCTTCCTGACCTGCATATAGGTTTCTCAAGAGGCAGGTCAGGTGGTCTGGTATGCCTATCTCTTTCAGAATTTTCCACAGTTTATTGTGATGCACACAGTCAAAGGCTTTGGCATAGTCAATAGAGCAGAAATAGATGTTTTTCTGGAACTCTTCTTGCTAGGAATGATGTCCTAGACATTTCTTCCTAGACTAGTAATGTCTAGTCTAGGAATGTCTTCTGAGACTAACCCAAAATGTTGAGTGTTATTATAACCATAGTTTATAGTTCTATCTCAAATTGAAAAAAGTAGGGAAAACCACCAGGTCATTCAAGTACAATTTAAATTAAATCCCTTATACAGTGGAGGTGATTAATAGATTTAAGAGATTAGATGTGGTAGACAGAATGCCTGAAGAACTTTGCATGGAGGTTTGTAACATTGAACAGGAGGTAGTGACCAATACCACTCCAAGGGAAAGAAAAGCAGGAAGGAAAAGTGGGCGTCTAATGAGGCCTTACAAATAGCTAAGACAAGAAGAGAAGCAGAAAGAAAGGAGGAAAGGAAAGATATTCCAACTGAATGCAGAGTTCCAAAGAATAACAAGGAGAGATAGGAAAGCCTTCTTAAGTAAACAGTGCAAAGAAATAGGTAAAACCAATAGAATGGGAAAGACTAGAGATTTCTGCAAGAAAATTGGAGATACCAAGGCAAAATTTCATGCGAAGATGAGCATAATAAGTACAGAAATGGCAAGGACCTAACAGAAGCGGAAGAGATTAAGAGAGGTGGCAATAATACACAGAGGAATTATATAAAAAAAAGTCCTAATGACTCATGTAACCATGATGGTGTTGTCACTAAACTAGAGCAAGATATCTTGGAATGTAACGTCAAGTAGAAATCATTACTACGAACAAAGCTAGTGCATGTGATGAAATTCCAGCTGAACTATTTCAGACCCTAAAAGTTGATGCTTTTAAAGTGCTTCACTCAGTTTGCAACGAAGTTGGAAAACTCAGCATGGGCCACAGAACTGGAAAAGGTCAGTTTTCATTCCAGTCCCAAAGAAGGGCAATACCAAAGAATGTTCAAACTTCCACACAGTTGCATGCACTTCCTATGCTAGCAAAGAAATGCTCAAAATTCTCCATGCTTGGCTTCAGCAGTATGTGAACCGAGAACTTCTAGATGTTGAAGCTGGATTTAGAAAAGAGGAACCAGAAATCAAATTGCCAACATAGAAAAAGCAAGAGAGTTCCAGAAAAAGATCTGCTTTATTGACAAAGCCAAAAGCCTTTGATTGTGTGGATCACAGCCGGCTGTGGAAAATTCTTAAACAGATGGGAACACCAGACCACCTGACCTGCCTCCTGAGAAATCTGTATGCAGGTCAAGAAGTAACAGTTAGAACTGGACATGGGACAATAAACTGGTTCCAGATGGGGAAAGGAATACGTCAAGGCTGTATATCGTCATCCTGCTTACTTAAATTATATGCAGAGTACATCATGCAAAATGCTGGGGTGGATAAAGTACAAGCTGGAATCAAGGTTGCCTGGAGAAATAACAATACCCTCAGATATGCAGATGACATCACCCTTATCGCAGAAAGCAAAGAAGAACTAAAGAGCCTCTTGATGAAAGTGAAAGAGGAGAGTGAAAAAGTTGGCTTAAAACTCAACATTCAGAAAACTAAGATCATGGTATCTGGTCCTATCACTTCATGGCAAATAGATGCGAAAACAGTGGAAACATGACAGACTTTATTTTCTTGGGCTCCAAAGTCACTGCAGTTGGTGGCTGCAGCCATGAAATTAAAAGACACTTGCTCCTTGCAAGAAAAGCTATGACCAGCCTAGACAGCATATTAAAAAGCAGAAACATTACTTTGCCGACAAAGGTACATATCGTCAAAGCTATGTTTTTTTCCAGTAGTCATGTGACAGTTGGACTGTAAAGGAGGCTGCGGCTGCTGCTGCTGCTAAGTCGCTTCAGTCGTGTCCAACTCTGTGCGACCCCATAGATGGCAGCCCACCAGGCTCCCCTGTCCTTGGGATTCTCCAGGCAAGGACGCTGGAGTGGGTTGCCATTTCCTTCTCCAATTCATGAAAGTGAAAAGTAAAAGTGAAGTTGCTCAGTCCCATTTTTAGTGACCCCATGGACTGCAGCCTACCAGGCTCCTCCATCCATGGGATTTTCCAGGCAAGAGTCCTGGAGTGGGGTGCCACTGCCTTCTCCAAAATGAGGCTCAGTGCCAAAGAATTGATGCCTTTTACTTGTGGTGCTGGAGTGAATTGTGGTGCTGGAGAATACTCTTGTGAGTCCCTAGGACAGCAGGGAGATCAAACCAATCAGTCCTGAAGGACATCAACCTTGAATATCACTGGAAGACCTAAACCTGTAGCTGAAGCTCCAATTTTTCAGCCACATGACGTGAGGAACTGACTCATCAGAAATACCCTGATGATGGGAAAGATTGAGAGCAGGAAGGGAAAGTGATGACAGAAGTTGAGCTGGTTGGAAAGCATCACCAACTCACATAGACATGAGTTTTAACAAAATTCAGGAGATAATGAAGGGAAGCCTGGTGTACTGCAGTCCCTGGGGTTGCAAAAAGTTGGACATGACTTAACAACTGGACATCAATGTAGTTCTATTATCATCCATTCATTTCTAATCCACTGTATATTTATAAGAATATGCTTTAATGAGATAGCATTTGCTTCAAATTTTATTTACAAATGTTATATTAAGAAAGATCATTTAATATTTTAAAAATAAAAGCATTATTATATATACCACATTGTACCTCTACCACTAAATTTTTGGATTAGCTTATGCAAATGATTACTCTCTCTCATACTTTTCCTATGCTTTTTAAGATCAAAGGAAAGTTTATATTTTATGATTGTAAAACCCCCTCTAACTGGTCTATATTTAATGTTAATCTTCTAGGTGTTATAACATTGTCCTCTGGCTTTAATTTATAATGTAAATTATCTTAGACTTTAAATTATGAAGGATTAGACTAATGTTATAATTGGTTCACAAAACTGTCCTTGAACATAACAGTAAAAGATTTAGTATAGATAATTTTGATAAATAGGTATCAACTTCAAAAGGCTGATTATGACCACAAAAATTTGTAATCAGCATATCTATCCAGATTACTTACTGTATATGTAATGTCCATGAATTTATCTTAGATCTAGTTAAATAAGTTTTATTTCCATATTCTTACTGCTATGGCCACCTCATGTGAAGAGTTGACTCACTGGAAAAGACTCTGATGCTGGGAGGGATTGGGGGCAGGAGGAGAAGGGGATGACAGAGGATGAGATGGCTGGATGGCATCACTGACTTGATGGACATAAGTTTGAGTGAACTCCAGGATTTGGTAATAGACAGGGAGGCCTGGCGTGCTGCGATTCATGGGGTCACAAAGAGTCGGACACGACTGAGCGGCTGAACTGAACTGAACTGCTATGTATAAAGACTGAGATGCATGACTTTGCATATTACTTTATACGGTAACATCATTGGCTGTCTTTGTTTTGCTTAAAATCCCTCAAGCTTCAAGGGTGATTTCTAGTGATAATGCTCAATAGGAATACAGTAGGTGTAGAGACCAGAAGAAGTTGTAACTTCCTGATGCACAATTTTTATGTCTCCTATTTTCACATGTCAAATCATCTATGATTAAATGGCAGAATTTACCAAATTTTCAGCTTTTATGTGTCTAATAGAAAATATTGATTTTTACAGGAGATCACTGATACACTGCTTTTAACTTTTTTAGGTACCTTGTCATTTCTAACAGTGACACACTCTGTAAAATATTTTTATCCTATTTGTTTTCATGCAAGGGTCAGTGTCAGCATGATCCTTAGCTGTGTTGATATTTTGTACCACCTAAATAGGTTGAAATAGATGAGGTATTTTGAATACTATAGGCATATTTCATGACCATTGTTTTCAGTGAGTCTCTCTCTAATATTACATCTTTTATCTCTCCTTTGATGAGAATGAATTAACCCAAGGCACTATTAGATGTGGTACTATTGTCTATATATGTATTTTGAAAATATTTCATAGTCATCTTAAGCATAAAATATTTAATACTTTGGACAGTCATATGAAATCATTTCAGATGTTTAAAATATTGATAATGCAAGAGAGATGATACTTAGCCTGTTTGAATAAGTGGAAGAAACTGAAGGTAACAGTTATAAATTATTAAGGGAAGGAATTTGGCTCAAGATAAGTAGACTCTTTCAATGACTAATGATTCCCTCCAAAATAGATGACTTCTTATAGGCAGTAAGATGCTTTCTTTGAAAAGCCTTGTACAGAGGTAAACAATTTATTATTGGTAATAAAGGATTCATGAAATAAATAGTGATTATTCAGTATGACTATTAAAATACCCTTTAATGTAGGGCTTCTCTTTGACAATCTCAGCAGTTTTTCCTGAGTGTTACTGATACTAAACAATGTGTTCATCAAATACAACTTCATCTAGCCTGAATTTTTCTTAAACTGTGCTTGCTACAATACCAGCCATTTAGCCATTCATTGGTCATCTCAGCCTTAAAAATGCATTCTCAAAAGCAAAATTACAATAAATAAGATGAAGTAAAGATTGAAAACACTATTTAAACGTAGTATTTGAGCCATCTAAAATAATATTAAACCATATTTAATTTTCATTCCCCCTAAAGGACTTGCCAATTATAAAATATTTCTACTTTCATATCAGTTCAGGTCAGTCACTCAGTCGTGTCTGATTCTTTGCAACCCCATGAACTGCAGAATGCCAGGCTTCCCTGTCCATTACCAACTCTCACAGGTAATCAACTCATGTCCATCGAGTCGGTGATGGCATTCAACCATCTCATCCTCTGTCTTCCCCTTCTCCCACCTTCAATCTTTCCCAGTATCATGATCTTTTCCGATGAGTCAGTTCTTCACATCAGGTGGCCCAAGTATTGGAGTTTCAGCTTCAGCATCAGTCTTTCCAATGAATATTCAGGAATGATTTCCTTTAGGATGGACTGGTTGGATCTCCTTGCTCTCCAAGGGACTCCCTCAGAGTCTTCTCCAACTCTACAGTTCAAAAGCATCAGTTCTTCGGCCCTCAGCTTTCTTTATACTCCAACTCTCACATAAATACATGACTATTGGAAAAACATAATTATGACTAAATGGGTTTGCCATAACTTTTCTTCCAAGGAGCAAGCGTCTTTCGATTTCATGGTTGAGGTCATCATCTGCAGTGATTTTGCAGCCCTCAAAATAAAGTCTGTCACTGTTTCCATTGTTGCCTCATCTATTTGCCATGAAGTGGTGGGACCATATGCAATGATCTTAGTTTTCAGAATGTTGAGATTTAAGCCAACTTTTTCACTCTCCTCTTTCACTTTCATCAAGAGGCTCTTTAGTTCTTCTTTGCTTTCCGCCATAAGGGTGTCGTCTGCATATCTGAGGTTATTGATATTTATTTTGGCAATCTTGATTCCAGCTTGTACTTCATCCACCCCAGCATTTCTCATGATGTACTCTGCATATAAGTTAATTAAGCAGAGTGACAATATACAGCCTTGATGTACTCCTTTCCCAAATTGGACTCAGTCTGTTGTTCCATGTCCAGTTATAACTGTTGCTTCTTGACCTGCATAAAGATTTCTCAGGAGGCAGGTCAGGTGATCTGGTATTCTCATCTCTTTAAGAATTTTCCGGTGTTTGTTGTGATCCACACAGTTGAAGGCTTTGGTATAGTCAATAAAGCAGAAGTAGATGTTTTTCTGGAACTGTCTTGCCTTTTCTGTGATCCAGCAGATGTTGGCAATATGATCTCTGGTTCCTCTGCTTTTTCTAAATTCAGCTTGAACATCTGGAAGTTAACAATTCACATACTGTTAAAGCCTGGTTTGGAGAAATTTGAGCATTACTTTGCTAGCACGTGAGATGAGTGCAATTTTGCAGTAGTTTGAACAATTTTTGGCATTGCCTTTCTTTGGGATTGGAATGAAAACTGACCTTTTCCAGTCCTGTGGCCACTGCTGAGTTTTCCAAATATACCAGCATATTGAGTGCAACACTTTCACAGCATCATCTTTTAGGATTTGAGAAAGCTCAGCTGGCATTCCATCACCTCCACTAGCTTTGTAGTGATGCTTCCTAAGGCCCCTTTGACTTCACATTCCAGAATATCTGGCTCTAGATGAGTGACCACACCATTGTGATTATCTACATCATGAAGATCTTTTTTGTACAGTTCTTCTATGTATTCTTACCTCTTCTTCTTAATATCTTCTGCTTCTGTTAGGTCCATACCATTTCTGTCTTTTATTGAGCCCATCTTTGCATGAAATGTTCCCTTGGTATCTCTAATTTTCTTGAAGAGATCTCTAGTCTTTCCCATTCTGTTGTTTTCCTCTATTTCTTTGCACTGATCACTGATGAAGGCTTTCTTATCTCTTCTTGCTATTCTTTGGAACTCTGCCTTCAAATGGACATACCTTTCCTTTTCTCCTATGCTTTTGGCTTCTCTTCTTTTCACAGCTATTTGTAAGGCCTCCTCAGATAGCCATTTTGCTTTTTTTGCATTGTAGGAAAAGTAGGAAATTAAGTCATATCTGAAGTTACAGGCAAGTTTGGCTTTGGAGTACAAAATGAAGCATGGCAAAGGCTAAGAGTTTTGCCAAGAGATCTCTAGTCTTTCCCATTCTATTGTTTTCCTCTATTTCTTTGCACTGATTGCTGAGGAAGGCTTTCTTATCTCTCCTTGCTATTCTTTGGAACTCTGCATTCAAATGGGTATATCTTTTCTTTTGTCCCTTGCTTCTTGAGTCTTTTCTTTTCTCATCTTTGCAAGGCCTCCTTGGACAACCATTTTGCCTTTTTGCATTTCTTTTTCTTGGGGATGATCTTGATCACTGCCTCCTGTACAATGTCATGAACCTCTGTCCACAGTTCTTCAGGCACTCAGTCTATCAGAATCCCTTAAATCTATTTCTCACTTCCACTATATAATTGTAAGAGATTTGATTTAGGTCATACCCTAATGGTGTAGTGGTTTTCCCTACTGTTTTCAGTTTAATTCTGAATTTGTCAATAAGTATTTCATTATCTGAGCCACATTCCACTCTTAGTCTTGTTTTTCTGACTGTATAGAGCTTCTCAATCTTCGGCTTATAGATTATATTAAATTAATGTATATTAAATATAGATTATATTAAAGAATATAATCAATCTGATTTCGATGTTGACCATCTGGTAATGTCCATGTGTAGAGTCTTCTCTTTTGTTGTTGGAAGAGGGTCTTTGCTATGACCAGTGCCTTCTCTGCAAAAATTGTTAGCCTTTGACCTGCTTCATTTTGTACTCCAAGGTCAAATTTGCCTGCTTTTGCATTCCACTCCCCTACAATGAAAAGGACATCTTTTTCGCGTGTTAGTTCTAGAAGATCTTGTAGATCTTCATAGAACCATTCAACTTCAGCTTCAGCATTACCAGTCTGGGCATAGACTGGGATTACTGTGATATTGAATGGTTTGCCTTGGAAAAGAACAGAGATCAGTCTGTCCTTTTTTGAGATTGTACCCAAATACTGCATTTTGGACTCTTTTGTTGACTATGATAGCTATGTACTGTAGCCTCCCAGGTTCTCCGTCCATGAAATTTTCCAGGCCAAAGTACTGGAGTGGGTTGCCATTTTCTTCCCCAGAGGATCTTCCAAACCCAGGGATCGAACCCTGGTCTCCCGCATTGCAGGTGGGCGCTTTACCATCTGAGCCATCAGGGAAGCCCAATAGTCAACAAAATAAAATATTTTACTTATATATAGGAAAACATAATATACAGAAAAATGTGCGTGTCCTTGTAATAAACTTTTCTGGAGAGATTAACAATTTATAATGGCTTTCCTTTCAGATTAAGTTAAGAAACATTTGCCCAGTATTTTTGATTGTTTATAGAGAAACTCCATGGCCATGAAACAAAGTAAATAAAACTCTAAGGGATGTCACAAAAGTAGTAAACACAAGGTCTTGAAGGTCTCAGCTATATGGTCTACCAAGTGTTCTAACTAACTATAGCATGAAAGATTACATGGTACATAATTCAATTCATTAAGGTTCTGATTGGAGCAGGCAAAATTTTACATTCTAATTTTCTAGTTATCTAGGTTTCTGCAAATGACATACTATTAAAAACCTGCTGGAAAGGTCTGACTTAAGGTTATGCATCCCATAGCTCTTGATAATATTCAGTTCCAAATTGAAATAACTTAATTACATTCTCCAAGGATCCATTTTCAGAGTAGATGCAGCTGTTGCATTTTCTTTTTTAGAAAGACAATTATAATTACAGGCAACTTTCTTAAGAAGATGGAATTAATAATGTATTACAATTTCAGAAAAACAGATTAAAGTTTTGGTTCATGTAAAAAGAGACTGGTGATGATACACCAATAGAAATGAAACTATTCTTTGTGTGTATGATTGTGTGCACACTTTAAGTTACAGTTTGCAGAGAGCATATGTAAGATAATCTAGCAATAAATTTATTTTTTAGGGAGTTTCATCTAGTGTTTACTACATAACAGTGTACAGAATATATAGTCAAAAAGAAGCATAATAAGCATAATATTTAGCAAGAAGATCACAGTCTTGCAAGGACAAACCTCTATAATCAACAATTCCCTGAGAGAGTCTTATAGATATGTAGAAAGCACATCTGGGTCAGTATAGGAGGAAACTGCATGTAGGGAGTACAATTCAGCAAAGTCTTAAAGCAAGGCTTTTAATTAATTAGGATGACAAGACTGGGGGCCATAGGAACCAAAATTAGACAACATTCCCTAGGGAAGAACCTGTCAACTGTGAAGGGTCAGAAATTGTATTATGTTGTCAGCTAACGGGTTAGAATCCCATATTTTAAAGTATGCAGGAGAAAACACAAGACCCCTATGTCAGATTCAAAGGCCTTTATTTATTAAGTGTGGCACAGCAACAGGGTGAACTTCAGGTTTGTGTCAATTTTTCCTAGCCCATTTGACCCAGAGTGACACAAAGAGGACCAAGTAACAGCTTCATGTGTGGTAGGTCCCATTATGGGAGAAAACCTGAGTTGAGGAAACCTGGATCTTTGATCCTGGACAGTAAGAATTGCCTACACATCCTCTGTAGCAAGGTGCTATCTCTATCTTTCAAAGCTGTGAGGAAACCTACACTTTACTACACTTAACTGTATTAGGAGCCTTTTTGTGATTAAAAAATCCTTGAAAAAATAGTCTATGAAGAAGGAAGTCAATGCATCTACCTATAAGGTGTGCAGAAATGAGACACACTCGTGAAACAACCAAATGTAAAATCTCTGAGTTTAAATATTATATTTTGCCTCAAAAGCTCAAAGAAGTCTCATGTGGATAAATGATAGTGTGTTATTTGGTCTGTGAAAATTCCAGGGAGTATACTGATTATGAAGATCTTGGCATATCTTCCTAATATATTTGACTTTTATTCTGAAGGTTAATTGAGTAGATGAGGACCCACAATTATTCTAAACAGGTGTGTTACATAGTCAAATTTGAAATTTGAAATATCATTAAGCCTGTTGTGTGAGGATGAAGCTAATATTTGTAGACAGAGTGCTAACTCATAAAGTTTGAGGAGGCCCTTGTGAGTGATGAAAAGAATATTAACCAGTCAAGTTATACCCAGGTTGAGGATTAGCAGAATTATTTATATTTAACTTAGAAATAATTTGGTATTTGCAAATCCATTGGAGGTAAGATGGGATAAAAGAGAAGCAGGAATTGAGCATGTCTCAAAATATAGAGGAAGAGGAAATTGATGGGTGAAAAGCATTTAACTGTTTAAATATTGACTGTCCAAAGAATGAGACATTGTAGGTAGAAGAGATTTATAATTTGAGCAGGAATAATTCTGAGGAGCCATACTGGGATAAAGCAGTTAAAATATATGAGCTCAAAGGGAATGAGTGGAATAATAAAACAGAGAAGAAGGAGCAACTTTGGGATAAGGGCAAAAAAAGAAATTATGAACTAATGAGACAGTTGTAAGAGAGAACGGAGGAGAATGCAGAAAGAGAAGTTTTGTGGCAATAAGGAGAGGCCACATCGTCAGGGAGGATCAGTTCAGTTCATTCAGTCACTCAGTCATGTCCGACTGTGACCCCATGGACTGCAGCACGCCGGGCTTCCCTGTCCATCATTAACTCCTGGAGCTTACTCAAACTCAAGTCCAACCAACCATCTCATCCTTTGTTATTCCCTTCTCCTCATTCCTTCAGTCTTTTTGAGCTTCAGGGTCTTTTCCAATGAGTCCATTCTTTGCATCAGGTAGCCAGAGAACTGGAGCTTCAGTTTTAGCATCAGTCCTTCCAATGAATATTCAATGATTTCCTTGAGGATTGATTGATCTCCTTGCAGTCCAAGAGACTTAAAAGAGTCTTCTCCAATTCCACAATTCAAAAACATCAATTCTTCAGTGCTCAGCTTTCTTTATGGTCCACCTCTCACATCCATACATGACTATTGGAAAAACCATAGCTTTGACTATACTGACCTTTGTCGGCAAAATAATGTCTCTGCTTTTTAATATGCTGTCTAAGCTGGTCATAGCTTTTCTTCCAAGGAGTAAGCATCTTTTAATTTCATGGTGGCAGTCACTATCTGCAGTGATTTTGAAGCCCAAGAAAACAAAGTCGGTCACTGTTTCCATTGTTTCCCCATCTATTTGCCATGAAGTGTTGGGACCAGATGCCATGATCTTAGTTTTTTGAATGTTGAGAATTAAGCCAGCTTTTTCATTCTCCTCTTTCCAATTCATCAGAAGGCTTTTTAGTTCCTCTTCACTTTCTGTCATAAGGGTGGTATCATCTGCATATCTGAGGTTATTGATATTTCTCCTGGCAATCTTTATTCCAGCTTGTGCTTTATCCAGTATTTCTCATGATGTATTCTGCATATAAGTTAAATAAGGTGGGTCACAATATACAACCCTGATGTACTCCTTTCTCAATATGGAACCAGTCGGTTGTTCCATGTCCACTTCTAACTGTTGCTTCCTGACCTGCATACAGATTTCTCAAGAGGCAGGTCAGGTGGTCTGATATTCCCATCTCTTCAAGAATTTTCCAGTTTGTTGTGATCCACACAGTGAAAGGCTTTAGCATAGTCAGTGAAGCAGAAGTAAATGTTTTTTTCTGAAATTTTCTTGCTCTTTTGATGATGCAATGGATGTTGGCAATTTGATCTCTGATTCCTCTGCCTTTTCTAAATCCACCTTGAACAGCTGGAAGTTCTCAGTTCAAGTACTGTTGAAGTGTGGCTTGGAGAATTTTGAGCATTTGCTAGCGAGTGAGATGAGTGCAATTGTGTGGTAGTCTGAACATTCTTTGGCATTGCCTTTCTTTGGGATTGAAAACTGACTTTTTCCAGTCCTGTGGCCACTGCTGAGTTTTCCAATTTTGCTGGCATCTTGAGTGCAACACTTTCACAGCATCATCTTTAGGATTTGAAATAGCTCAACTGGAATCCCATCACCTCCACTAGCTTTGTTGATAGTAATGCTTCCTAAATTCCACTTGACCTCACACTCCAGGTTGTCTGGCTCTTGGTGAATGATCACACCATCGTGGTTATCTGGGTCATGAAGATCTTTTTTGTACAGTTTTATGTATTTGTGCCAACTCTTAATATCTTCTGCTTCTGTTAGCTTCATACAGTTTCTACCTTTTATTGTGCCAATCTTGTGTGAAATGTTCCCTTGGAATCTCTAATTTTCTTGAAGAGATCTCTAGTCTTTCCCAGTCTGTTGTTTTCCTCTATTTCTTTGCATTGATCACTGCAGAATGCTTTCTTATCTCTCCTTGCTATTCTTTGGAACTCTGCATTCAGGTGGATTTCCTTTTCTCCTTTTCCTTTTACTTCTCATCTTCTCTTAGCTATTTATAAAGCCTCCTCAGACAACCATTTTGCTTTTTTGCATTTCTTGGGGATGGTCTTGATCACAGCCTCCTATACAATATTGGAAACCTCCATCCATCGTTCTTCAGACACTGTTTCAGATCTAATCCCTTGAATCTATTTGTCACTTCCACTGTGTAGTCATAAGGGATTTGATTTAGGTCATATCTAAATGATGTAGTGGTTTTCCCTACTTTCTTCAATTTCAGTCTGAATTTGGCAATATGGAGTTCATGATCTAGCCACAGTCAGCTCCTGGTCTTGTTTTTGCTGACTGTATAGGCTTCTCCATTTTCAGTTGTAAATAATATAATCAGTCTGATTTCGGTATTGACCATCTGGTGATGTCCATTTGTAGAGTATTTCTTGTGTTGTTGGAAGAGGGTGTTTGATATGACCAGTGACTTCTCTTGGCAAAAGCCTATTAGGCTTTGACCTGCTTCATTTTGTATTCCAAGGCCAAACTTGCCTGCTACTTCAGGTATCTCTTGGCTACCTACTTTTGCTTTCCAGTCCCGTATAATGAAAAGGACATGTTTTTTTGGTGTTAGTTCTAGAGGGCATTGTAGGTCTTCATAGAACCATTCAACTTCAGCTTCTTTGACATTAGTGGTTAGGACATAGACTTGGATTACTGTGATGTTGTATGGCTTGCCTTGGAAACTAACAGAGATCATTCTGTTGTTTTGGAGACTGCACCCAAGTACTGCATTTTGGTTTCTTTTGTTGACTATTAGGGCTACTCCATGTCTTCTGAGGGATTCTTGCCCACAGTAGTAGATGTAATGGTCATCTGAAATAACTTCACTTATTCCGGTCCATTTTAATTCACCCTTGCCCAACATTTCCTTTGGCAAAACTTTCCCTTCACCTTCCTCCACTACTTTCTTGCCTGAAATGCAGCAGTGATGGCTAAAAGAGTGGCAGTTATCTTATTGCAAGCATGAGGTTGCAAACCACCATCATGTATCAGTCAAGATCTAGGATATGGAATAAAACAAATCAACCCTGACATCTCAGTGGCTTAATAAACAAAGATTTATTTGTCTGTTTATTTTATTTTACACTTTTGAAAGCTGAATTTACATTTACTCTCCACTTAATGGCAGCTAGGTAAATTGCAGGCAATAACAGGTCCTCTGTAGGGCAGGCTGTCCTTCTGTACAAGTGAAGTACAAGAGAAAGTCGCTCGGTCACGTCTGATTCTTTGCAACCCCATGAACTATACAGTCCATGGAATTCTCCAGGCCAGAATACTGAAGTGGGTAGCCTTTCCCTTCTTCAGGGGATCTTCCTAAGCCAGGAATCAAACCTAGGTCTCCCACACTGCAAGCGGATTCTTTACCAGCTGAGCAACAATGGCTACCTTTTAAACAGTGGCTAGGGGATCTAGTCAGCTGCTATTCTATAAGTGCAATTACAGCCAAGGCTTCTAAGTCAGGAGGAGAGGAGAAGAGATTAAGAAGGTCATGAAGGGACTTTTTACTACCTTAGAGTCAGACACAACTGAAGGACTTCACTTTCACTTTCATGCATTGGAGAAGGAAATGGCAACCCACTCCAGTGTTCTTGCCTGGAGAATCCCAGGGACGGGGGAGCCTGGTGGGCTGCTGTCTATGGGGTTGCACAGAGTCAGACATGACTGAAGCCACTTAGCAGCAGCAGTTTGAAAGTTACAGAAGACCTCTGCTCTTGGTCTTTTGGCCTGAACTCATCACGTGACCTTGCCTCCCTACAAGAGGGCAAGAAAGTAGTGCAGTCTTCAGTGAGCTCAGGAAGAGCAAGAGTACCGGAGACAAGGGAATTAATGAATGCAATATTGTAAAGTTAAAAAATAAAATAAAATAATTAAAAATAAAAATAAAAAAATTTTAAAAATGAATGCAATAGTTTAAGGCACCTTAAGCAATTATATTAGCCCTGTACTGCCCACCTCTGGACATCTTACTGAATGAGATCAAGGTATTTCTATTCATGACAGCTACCATAAGTCAGATTTGGGGGCTTCCCAAGTGGCTTAGTGGTAAAGAATCTGCCTGCTGAGCAGGATATGCAGGTTTGATCCCTGGGTGGGGAAGATCCCCAGGAGAAGGAAATGGCAACCCACTCCAGTATTTTTTCCTGGGAAATCCGATGGACAGAGTCGCCTGGTGGTATGCAGAGTTGGATATGACTTTAGCGACTAAACAAGAAGTCAGATTTATATCCCGTGAAATGAAACAGAATCCTGACAGACTTAAGAAAAAATATAATATTTAATTTAATTTAAATTAGCTGTTAAAATAAATGCTGTTTTACATTAATGGAAATTAAAATGTTATTTATTTACTTAATTTAATTAAAATGTTAGTTCAAATCCAATATTGCTGTTTTAAGACTAGCAGACAGGGCTAGCAACAGAACTGAGTGGGCACTGAAATGGAGAATGGAGTGGTATTTCAGGTTTGCAGACAGTGGGATCCAGAGGTTTCCTATGATCTGCTATTTTCTTCACTGATAGATGAGAGGACCTCCCTGGAATAGATAAGACATCTGTTTATTCTCTAAACTGCTAGGTGTCATTGTGAGTGCATGGCAAGTTTAAAATAGCCTGTTCTAATGTACAAAATTAAAGCTCATTGTGAAATAAACTAAGGAACTTAAATTTATATTATTTGGTGTTTTTGTCAGGGAGGAAGGGTATAAATACAACATTGGAAAAATTTTTGTCTTTTATACTCTTTGTTTTATTTGTTTATTTGTTCTTTGGTTTGACTGAGACCTTGGTACTGTTTACTTATCTCTAAAATAACATTAATCAGTTCAGTTCAGTCACTCAATTGTGTCTGACTCTTTGCGACCCCATGGATTGTAGCACTCAAGGCTTCCCTGTCCATCACCAACTCCTGGAGCTTACTCAAACTCATGTCTATTGAGTTGAGATGCCATCCAACTGTCTCATCCTCTCCACCCACCTTCAGTCTTTCCCAGCATCAGGATCTTTAACAATGAGTCATTTCTTTGCATCAGGTCTCCAAAGTATTGGGGTTTCAACTTCAGCATCAGTCCTTCCAATGAATATTCAGGATGGATTTCCTATAGGATGGACTGGTTGAATCTCCTTGTGGTCCAAGAGACTCTCAAGAGTCTTCTCCAACACCACAGTTCAAAAGCATCAATTCTTTAGTGCTCAGCATTCTTTGTAGTCCAACTCTCACATCCATACATGACTACTGGAAAAACCATAGCTTTGGCTAAATGGAATTTTGTTGGCAAAGTGATATATCTGATTTTTAATATGCTGTCCAGGTTGGTCATAACTTTTCTTTCAAGTGGCAAGCATCTTTTAATTTCACGGCTGCAGTCATCATCTGCAGTGATTTTGGAGCCCCAAAATATAAAGCCTGTCACTGTTTCCCCATCTATTTGTCATGAAGTGATATAAAAATAGTATTATTAAAAATAGAGGTAATCGTGAGACCCAAATCATACCTGTTAAGGATTGGGGGTGGATTTTTCTTGCTAAAATTCTTCCATTCACACTTTTTGAACTCAGAATTTTTCAGCTAGAAATCCATCAGTAGCAAGATCAACAGTTTCAAATAAAAAATAAGTTATGCTGTTTTTGTTCAACATTTGAGAAAAAACTGGATGTTTTTAGGTGTAACAGGAAACTTTCTGGCACAGGAGGCTTAGTTCTAAAAGTCTAACCTGATTCTTAATTTGTATTTCTACAAAATAAAATTGCTATTGTGGGAATAAAGTCAGTTGACTTTTCTGATCATGCACACAAAGATGATAGCTAGTCCAGTCCTAAGGGCTAGGTGCCTTTACCACATGGAAAGAAATAGGTAGTGGATGGAAACTGATTGTGGATCTTTAAGTCAATTATCCTGCCCATTGTTGAGAAGTGATGTGATTAACAGTTCTGAGTCTTACCACTCATATTATTAGCACTTTTCTTTTTCTGGAGACCTGAAAATAAATGGTAGGGAATACAAGATCTGTGTTATGGGTTGATTTGTATCCCATTGAAAGTTATTTGTTGAAATCCTAACCCCTAGAGCCTGTGAATATGAATTTATTTGGATGAAAACAGTATCTTTACAGATGATCAAGTTAAAGTTATATAAAAAGTGGAAATTTGGGAAGAGATATTCACAGGCAGAATGCCCTGTGAACCTGAAGGCAAAGATTGTGGTGATGCCTTTACATGCCAAGGAACGCTAAAAATTTCTAGGAAATCACCAGAATATAGGGGAGAGGCATGGGATAGATTCTTTTTGACATTTCACAGAAGGAACCAATACTGATGACGTCTTGATCTTAGATTTCTATCCTACAGAACTGTAAGAAAATTAATTTATGTCATTTAAGTCATTCAGTGTGTGGTATGTTGTGAGGGTACCCTAGCAAACTCTAATTAAAAGTATCAGGAGAAGGGGATCCCTCTAATGTAAGTTAAGTAAAAATGTGGAGAGAGGATAGTTTATAATGTGGATTAGCTACTGTATAAAACATTTATCAGAGTATGTCACACATAATAAGCAGAAAATGCTGTTGCCATTGCAGTGTTGATAACTTAGTCTTGATTCTGTTTACAATATGATGGTCAATTTCACTATATCCAAACAGCGTGGCTCGAATCCTGCCTCCACTTTCCAGCTGTCTGGCCTCAGACAACATACTTAAATTTTCTATATTTTCATTGTCTCTAAAATAAACTTAATGTGAATGCCCACCTGATGGGAATATGAAATTATGCCCAGGAGAGCTCAACATGGGCCTACTTTCGCTCAGTATATTTTAGCTGTTACTATTATTTTTAATTTTCCAAATACTCACATTTGTTGTTTTGACAATGAGAATCGTATTCACTAAATAAGCCTGGTCAATAAAGATTGCTGCTAAGTCACTTCAGTTGTGTCCGACTCTGTGTGACCCCATAGACGGCAGCCCACCAGGCTCCCCCATCCCTGGGATTCTCCAGGCAAGAACACTGGAGTGGGTTGCCTTTTCCTTCTCCAATCAATAAAGATTAGTTCACTGAAATTCACTTAAAATTTTCCACTTGTTCTAATGTAAAGTTGGAATTTTATTTTTAAAAAAGCAAACTTAGATAGCATTGTTTTTCTCTTTACTTGGGAACAAAATTTCAGTTTGTTTTAAAACTTTGGAACACCTCACTGAACAATAATTAAAGTAATAAAATTGTATTCAAAGTACCTAAGTCAGTCCCTTGTAGTCAATTAGGTGTTCAGAGAAGTGCAATTATGTTTTAAACCACTAGGGTACATTTAAACCACTGAAGCAGAATGTTGCCCTGGTGATGTTAGGAAAATGCTATAGGCGATTTGTTCAGGCCATTTATTCACCTTACAGAGCCACATTAACCCTTTAAGTCATAAGTACACATTTATAAATTCACACCTACTATTCTTTTCCTAGGTACTAGAGGGGAAATAAAAGTCATATAGGAAATACTTTGTAATATATTAGAAAAGCATGAAAATAGGTCAGATAATTTTTGAATGTTTCTCTGCTGTAAATTTTTTTTGTTGTTAATTGAAGTATATTTCTCTGGAAGTGTGTTAATAATATGTCCAGCTAAAGTACATTTTGTCTTTCAAGGCTTTTAAGCAAAATTTACATCACGTTCCCGATTTTAAAGAATGCATATTTTTCTTAAACCTGTATTCTGCAATTTTAGTCAATTCTGTACAATTCTGTTTTCAGTATGGATTGATAATACTGATGGCCATGTGTTTAATATTTATCTTTTGTCTGAAGTAATGTAATCGTTGTTTTTTGGCAATATGAACACCAGAGTCTTGCACTGTATTGTGGACATAATTCACAGTGAAATGAATCAGGAACATGTTCATACCTGAATAATCCACCAATTTGCCAATAATTGAATATTCTGACAGTTAACTAAAAAGATGACTTGTTCAATTAAAAGTTATACATTTCAAAGTTCAGATTTCTTATCTATCTAAATTAACATTCTCTTTAAAATTTTAGCCAGCTTTATACACTTTTGTCCTTAGATATTGTTAATAATAGTGGTCTTTCTGTTTACTTAAGAGCAATTTGTATATTTGTTTGTAGATAATTTCTTAGTAATGTTTTAGTTTAATAGATGTGCCTTGTATTTATAAACACTTTATACTGTCTGATTTTAAGTATGTTGATAGGTTGTGTCTGACTCTTTGCAACCCCATGGACTGCAGCACACCAGGTGTCCCTGTCTTTCACTATCTCCTGGATTTTGCCCAAGTTCATTTCCATTAAATTGGTGATGCTCTCCAACCATTTCTCCTTTTGCCTTCTATCTTTCCCAACATCAGGGTCTTTTCCAATGAGTCGGCACTTCACATCAGAGTATTGGCCAAAGTATTGGAACTTCAGCTTCAACATTAGTCCTTCCAGTGAATATTCAGAATTGATTTCCTTTAGGATTGACTAGTTTGATCTCCTTACTGTCCAAGGGACTCTCAAAACTCTTCTCCAGCACAACAGTTCAAAAACATCAATTCTTTAGCATTCAGCCTTCTTTATGGTCCAACTCTTACATCCATGTATAACTACTGGAAAACCGTAGCTTTGACTATATGGACCTTTGCCGTCAAAGTGATGTTTATGCTTTTCAATATGCTGTCTAGGTTTGTCATAGCTTTCCTTCCAAAAACCAAGCATCTTCTAATTTCATGGCTGCAGTCACCATCTGCAGTGATTTTGGAGCATAAGAAAAGAAAACTGTCATTGCTTCCACTTTTTCTCCCCTTCTACTTGCCATGAGGTGATGGGACTGTATGCCATGATAGTTTTTTGAATGTTGAATTTTTTTTTAATTTTTTATTTTATTTTTAAACTTTACATAATTGTATTAGTTTTGCCAAATATCAAAATGAATCCGCCACAGGCATACATGTGTTCCCCATCCTGAACCCTCCTCCGTCCTCCCTCCCCCCACCATCCCTCTGGGTCGTCCCTGGATGAATGTTGAATTTTAAGCCAGCTTTTTTACTCTCGTCTTTCACTCTCATCAAGAAGCTCTTTAGTTCCTCTTTGATTTCTACCATTATGGTGGTATCATCTGGATATCTGAGGTGTTGATATTTTTCCCAGTAATCTTGATTCTATTTTGTAATTCATCCAGCCTGGCATTTCACATGTTGATGCTTTTGAACTGTGGTGTTAGAGAAAACTCTTGGGAGTCCCTTGGACTGCAAGGAGATCCAACCAGTCCATCTTAAAGGAGATCAGTCCTGGGTGTTCATTGGAAGGACTGATGTTGAAGCTAAAACGCCAATACTTTGTCCACCTGATGCGAAGAGCTGACTCATTTGAAAAGACCCTGATGCTGGGAAAGATTGAGGGCAGGAGGAGAATGGGACGACGGAGGATGAGATGGTTGGATGGCATCATCGACTCAATGCACATGAGTTGGGTCAACTCCGGAAGTTGATGATGGACAGGGCAGCCTGGCATGCTGTGGTTCATGGTGTTGCAAAGAGTTGGACACGACTGAGCGACTGAACTGAACTCAATAAGTTAAGTAAACAGGGTGACAGTATACATTCTTGCTGTACTCCATTCCCAGTTTTGAGCCACTCTGTTGTTGTTTGCTTCTTGACCTGCATACAGGTTTCTCAGGAGACAGGTAAGATGGTCTGGTATTCCTGTCTCTTTAAGAATTTTCCACAGTTTATTGTGATCCACATAGACAAAGGATTTCCTGTAGTCAGTGAAGCTGAAGTACATGTTTCTCTGGAATTCCCTTGCTTTCTCTATGGTCCAATGAATGTTGCCAATTTGACCTGTGAACAGTGCTAAAGAACATTAAAGAAAGTTGCATTTGTTTTCCATGCCATTAAGGTTGTGCTCAAAATCCTACAAGCTAGGCTTCAGCAGTACTTGAATTTAGAACTTCCAGATGTTCAAGCTGGGTTTAGAAAAGGCTCAGGAACCAGAGTTTATATATATATATAATTTAGCCAATTAAGTGAAAATAAATTAGTTTACGGCAAATAAATACAGATGAATGGAATTAATGACTAATGTCTTTGAATAGTGAAAATAGAAGTTATCACTTGAAAATTCTGATGATCTCTCAGAAAATGAAAAGACATTTTATAGGAAGAACTTCACAGAAATGTGACTGGTTGAATGATGAATTATAAATGAAGGAGGAACAATACAGTAGGAAACTACCCTAGCAAAAGATAAATTATAAGATGATAAATAGAAAAATTATTTCAGACTGATGTCAGCAACATGATGGAATGAAAAACTAACTCTGTCTTTTCCTTTAAGCTATAACCGATAAACTATCTACAAGGCAAAAAAGGTGCCTGTGCCCAAAACACACTAGTACATTAGAGAATTCCATACATCTCTATATCTAAAGGTAGGTGGTCTTAGACACATAGAGATGAAACCTAGAGAACAGCAGAAACATTGGACACTGTCACTATTTGTGGATGTCATGATTTTATATATATAAAACCCTAAAAACACCAAAAAACTATTAGAAATAATAAAAGGATCAACTTTCAGGGTGCAAAGTTAACATACAAAATCTGTTGTATTTCTATAAGCTAATAGAGAAGTTAAGAAAACAATCGCATTTTCATTTTCAACAGCAACAAAAAATACCTAAGACTAAGTTTATCCCAGGTGGTGAAAGACCTGGATGCTGAAAACTGTACAGGTTTTGACATTGTTGAAAGAAATTGAAGAAGATATTGTTGAATGAAAATGAAGAAGACACAAAGAAATTGGAAGATATCTGTGTTCATGGATTGAAATAACTAATATGTTTAAAATATCTGTATTACCCAAATCAGTCTACAAATTTGGTGCCATCTCTTTCAAAACTACAAAGACATTTTTTGCAGAAATAGAACAAAACATGCTAAAATCTTATGGAACCATAAAAGGGTTCCATAAGACCCCAAATAGTTAAAGCAATCCTAAGAAAAAAGAACAAAGCTGGAAGTATCACACTCCTTGACTTCAAATTATATTACAAAACCATAGTAATCCAAACAGCAAGGTACTGGATGCACTGAATGACTGGCCTGGCACTGCAGATTGAGAGGAGAGCCTGAAGGTGCAGGGGAAATTATGAAGCCACTTCTGTTAGTGAACCTCAAAAAATCTGAGGCAGAATGGCCAAAATGACAGAATGGAAAGACCCTGAGCTTGTCTTCTCTCACAAGCAGACCAAAATCACAACAATCTGCAGAACAACTATTGATGGAAAAAGATTGGAATCTACCAGAAAAGATCTTCTATAATTAGATATATAGAAGGAACCATGAAACAAGCAGGAGTGGCAGACTTCTGATATAATCAGATTTCATATCCCCTTAGTAGGTAACTCACAAACTGGAGAATAATTGTATCGAGGAGGTTCTTCCTCAGGAATTAGAGTTTTGAATTCCATGTCAGGTTTCCCACCTAGATGTCTGGCACTGGAAAGATGAATCCCCAGAGCATTTGTCTTTAAAGAGCAGCAGAGCTTAATTGTAGGAGCCACACAGGACTAGGGGAAATAGAGTCTTCACTTTTAAAGGGTGCACACAAAATCTCACATGCACCAGGACTCAAGCAAAAGCAGTAATTTAATAGGAGCCTGAGCCAGACTTACTTTCTGGTCTTGAAAAGTTTCCTGGAGAGGCAGAAGGTGGCTGTGGCTCAACCTGGGGATGTAGACAGTGGTGGCAGACATATCTAGGAACATTCAACCCTGTGACACTCCTGATGACTGTCATCTTGGATCATTAATGCTGAGACCTGGCCCCACCTGATACCCTGTAAAATTTGGTGCCCAAATTAAGGGGGCAGGGACACAGCCCTACTGATTAGCAGACAGTCTGCCTAAATACTTCCATGCCCCTAGATACAACCCTGCCCACTAGAGGGCTAAGACCCAGCTCCCCTACCACAAGGAAGCCTGCACAAAACTCTAGATCAGTCTCACCCACCATGGAGGAGATTTTTGAAGCAAGAAAGCTATGATCCCACAGCTGATGGAACCAAGTCCACCAATGCAGGCTAGACCCTGCTCTGGGACTAGCTGAGCCCTGGCCACTCTGCCCATTAGCAAACCAGTACAACCTTGGGACACCCCAGGTCATACACAACTGTGTCAGGAACCAGCATACCTCTCCCCACTCTCATTTATCTCAAAATCTCTCTGGATACATGAGCCTTGCAGCCAGACTCCAGGAACCAGCTCTGCCTGCTGGTACTCCAGACCTAACTCCAGGACCTAGCTTCACCTGGCAGTGGGTGGGCAACAGTCCCAGAATCAGGACTAACTGCCTACCAGCAAGCCAAAATTAGATCCAGGCCCCTTCTTGGGTTCTGCCTGCCACACATGACTGCTGCTGCTGCTGCTGCTGCTAAGTCACTTCAGTCATGTCTGACTCCATGCGACCCCATAGACAGCAGCCCAGCAGGCTCTCCTGTCCCTGGGATTCTCCAGGCAAGAACACTGGAGTGGGTTGCCATTTCCTTCTCCAGTGCATGAAAGTGAAAAGTGAAAGTGAAGTCGCTCAGTCATGTCCGACTCTTCGCGACCCCATGGACTGGACCCCATAGACTGAAGCAGCCCAGCAGGCTCTTCGGTCCATGAGATTTTCCAGGCAAGAGTGCTGGAGTAGGGTGCCATTGCCTTCTCCGTCACACACATGACTAGGCCCCACTAAAATTCTACTAAACATTTAAAGAAGAGTTGGCACTTATAGGAAACTATTCCAAAAATAGTTTTCATAACTATTCCAAAAAAAGGAAAGAATATTTCTGAATTCATCCTATGAGGCCCTCATCACCCTGATACCGAAAATCAAATAAAGATATCAGAAGAAAAGAAAATTACAGCCCAGCATCAGTGGTGAGCATAGATGCAAAAATCCTCAAAAAATACCAGCTAGACAACTTCAGTGATGCATTAAAAAGGTCATACACCATGATCAAGTGAAATTTATCTCAGCAATGTAAGGAATTTTTAATATCTGCAAATCAGTCATTGTGATATACCATATTAACAAGTTGAAAAATAAAAGTCATATGATTATCTCAATAGATGCATGAAAACTTTTGATCAAATAAAAGATGATTTGTGATAAAAACTCTCCAGAAGGTGGGCATAGAGGGAATGAACATACCTCAACATAATAAAGACCATATATGACAAACCCACAGCTAATATCCACAATGATGAAAAGCTGAAAGCTTTCCTCTATAATCAGGCATAAAACAAAGATGCCCACTCTTACCAGTTTTACTCAACAAAGTTTTGGAAGTCTTAGACACAATAATCAGAGAAGAAAAGTAAAGGATCCAAAGTGGAAAAGAAGAAGTGAAACTCACTCTTTGCAGATGATGTGATACTATACATAGTATATTCTAAGATGTCACCAGAAAACAACTAGATTTCATCAGTGGACTTAGTAAAGTTGCAGGATACAACTTAGTGTATTTATATACACTAACAACATGATATCGAACAGAGAAATTAAGGAAAGAATCCTATTTACATGCCAAAATCAGTAGAATACCTAGGTATAAACCTACCTAAGGACACAAAAGACCTGCCGTCCCAAATTGTAAGATGCTAATGAAAGAAATTAAAGACCACACAAACAAATGGAAAGATATACCATATTCTAGGATTGGAAAAATCAGTTTTGTTAAAATGACCATACTACCCAAGGCAATCTGCAGATTCAATGCAATCCCTATTAAGTTATCATGAAATTTTTCACAGAACTAGAACAAATAATTTAAAATCTGTATGGAAGCAAAATACAGCCTAAATAGCCAAAACAATTGTGAGAAAGAAGAATGAAGCTGGAGAACGTCAGACTATACTACAGAGCTATAATTATCAAAACAGAATAGTATTGGCAGAAAAATATACACATAAATTAATGGAACAGAATAGAAAATCCATAAATAAACTGACTCCCTTAAGTTCAATTAATCTATGAATGACCAAGGAGGCAAGAATACACAGTGGGAAAAAAAGACAGCCTTTTCAATAAATGGTGCTTGGAAAGCTTGACAGCTGCATGTAAAAGAATGAAACTTAGGAGGGGCAGGAAAAAATTAGGACTTTGGAATTAACAGATGCATACTAATATATTATTAAGTAAACAACAACTACTTACTGAACAGCACAGGGAACCATATGCACTATCTTGTAATTAACTACAATGGAAAAGAATCTGGAAAACTGAATAACTGAATCACTTTGCAGTATACCCAGAAAATTGTCAAATAGATATATTTCAATAAAAAAAGAAAAAAAAAAGAATGAAACTAAAATATTTTCTAACAGTATATACAAAAATAAATTTCAGTTCAGTTCAGTTCAGTCGATTAGTCATGTCCGATTCTTTGTGACCCCATGAATCGCAGCACGCTAGGCCTCCCTGTCCATCACCAACTCCCGGAGTTCACTCAGACTCACGTCCATCGAGTCAGTGATGCCATCCAGCCATCTCATCCTCTGTCGTCCCTTCTCCTTCTGCCCCCGTTCCCTCCCAGAATCAGAGTCTTTTCTAATGAGTCAAGTCTTCGCATGAGGTAGCCAAAGTATTGGAGTTTCAGCTTTAGCATCATTCCTACCAAAGAAATCCCAGGACTGATCTCCTTCAGAATGGACTGGTTGGATCTCCTTGTAGTCCAGGGGACTCTCAAGAGTCTTCTAAAACACCACAGTTCAAAAGCCTTCTTCACAGTCCAACTCTCACATCCATACATGACCACTGGAAAAACCATTGCCTTAACTAGACGGACCTTTGTTGGCAAAGTAATATCTCTGCTTTTCAATATGCTATCTAGGTTGGTCATAACTTTCCTTCCAAGGAGTAAACATCTTTTAAATTCATGGCTGCAGTCACCATCTGCAGTGATTTTGGAGCCCCCAAAAATAAAGTCTGACACTGCTTCCACTGTTTCCCCATCTATTTGCCATGAAGTGATGGGACCGGATACCATGATCTTCATTTTCTGAATGTTGAGCTTTAAGCCAACTTTTTCACTCTCCACTTTCACTTTCATCAAGAGGCTTTTGAGTTCCTCTTCACTTTCTGCCATAAGGGTCGTGTCATCTGCATATCTAAGGATGTTGATATTTCTCCCTGCAATCTTGATTCCAGCTTGTGTTTCTTCCAGTACAGCACTTTTCATGATGTACTCTGCATATAAGTTAAATAAGCAGGGTGACAATATACAGCCTTGACGTACTCCTTTTCCTATTTGGAACCAGTCTGTTGTTCCATGTCCAGTTCTAACTGTTGCTTCATGATCTGCATACAGGTTCTCAAGAGGCAGGTCAGGTGGTCTGATATTCCCATCTCTTTCAGAATTTTCCACAGTTTATTGTGACCCACACAGTCAAAGGCTTTGGCATAGTCAATGAAGCAGAAATAGATGTTTTTCTGGGACTCTCTTGCTTTTTCCATGATCCAGCAGATGTTGGCAATTTGATCTCTGGTTCCCCTGCCTTTTCTAAAACCAGCTGGAACATCAGGAAGTTCACGGTTCACGTATTGCTGAAGCCTTGCTTGGAGAATTTTGAGCATTACTTTACTAGCATGTGAGATGAGTTAAAATTGATTAAAAACAAAAATGTAAGCCTGGATTCTATAACACTTCTAGATGTTGACATAAATAACACCCATATGTATTTGGATCTGCCATCTAGGGTAATGAAAATAAAAGCAAAAATAAACTTAAACACTTTTGCACAGCAAAGGAAAGCATAAACAAAATGAAAGACAACCTACAGAATGTGAGAAATATTTGCAAGAGATGTGACTGAAAAGAGATTAAAGTCCAAAATAAACAAATAGCTCATACAGCTCAATATTTAATAAAAAATAAATTAAAAATGAACAGAAGACCTAAATAGACATTTCTCAAAAAAAATACAGATGGCCAATAAGCACATGAAAAAATGCTCAACATCACTAATTATTAAAATAATGCAGATGAAAACTATAATATGATGACATATCACCTCATACTAGTCAGAATAGACACTGTGAAAAAGTCTAGATGATAAATGCTGAAGAATGTGTGGAGAAACGGAAACCTCCTACACTGTTTTGGGAACATATATTGGTACGACTACCACAGAGAACAGTGGGAGTTTCCTTAAAAAAATTTAAAACAGAGTCTCTACCATTTGATCCAGGAATCCCAGTCTGGGTCATAAATATGTAAAAGGCAAAACTTTAATTAAAAAAGATATTTGCACTCCAATGTTCTTAGAGACACTATTAACAATGGCCAAGGTATGGAAGAAACCTGAATATCCATTGACATATGATGGATAAAGAAGATATGATATCTTTAGTTTTGTTTTCTACAATTCCAGAGTAGATTAAGAAAAAAATGGTGAGAAAAGACTAAATGAATGAATCTGAAAGTGGTTAAGTATACTGATTTAGGAAAATATGAAATAAATATTGACAGTGACCATTTGGTAAAAATATATTTAAGTCAGTTACACTGAAAAGAATAAACATTATCTCAAAAAATCTAAGAGCTAAGACAGAGAAGAAAAATAATTTGATTAAAATAAGAAAATATTCCCTACATTGTAAGTGGTTAAATAGTAAAAAAAAAAAAAAGAAAAAGAATCATTAAGCAAAAGTATTTATTTCTAGATATTATTATTATAAAATAGATATATATATGTAAACACACTAAGATAAAACTTAATTTTCTTACATACTTAATATCTCATTTTACTGATTTATAATTTTTTTAAATATAAATTTCAAAGTTTTTCATTAATTTTGACTTTTATTACTTTCTTGCTATTAATGTTTGACATTGTTTTAATCTGCTTATTATTATTCATACAATTGTGCTATAGTCATCCTATTTCTTCTTTCTTTTAAAATTTTCCTTTTTATAATGGTGGCAATATATGGGGAGCCCCCTTGCCCCAGGGGTTTTTGTAGTAATTTCTTAAGCTTCTTTAAAATTTTCCAACAATTCTAAAGTTTTATATTTAAAATTACTAGAATTTTAGATAAATCAAAGAATTTGTTGGCTTATTTCACTTGCTACCTGTTAACTTACAAGAACCTGTTGCCACAAAATTCATAATTCAACTCTGAATAAGTGTCTGCTCAAATAGAATACCTTAAAATTGCCTATTCTGACAATATATTTATACTTTAAGTACTACCTTTACACACACACACACACACACATTTTCTCTTGGATGATCACTTGTTTATGCATATAGTCAGGGAAAATAATATGTATATATTCATTTATTGATTACCCACCTTTTGTCAAACACTAGTAGTGTTTAGTAAGTGAAAGTCGCTCGGTCATGTCTGACTCTTTGTAACTCCAAGGACTGTATCAGTTCAGTTCAGTTCAATTCAGTTCAGTCGCTCAGTCGTGTCTGACTCTTTGCAACCCCATGAATCACAGCACACCAGACCTCCCTGTCCATCATCAACTCCAGGAGTTCACTCAAACTCACGTCCATCGAGTCTGTGATGCAATCCAGCCATCTCATCCTCTGTCGTCCCCTTTTCCTCCTTCCCCCAATCCTTCCCAGCATCAGAGTCTTTTCCAGTGAGTCAGCTCTTCGCATGAGGTGGCCAAAGTACTGGAGTTTCAGCTTTAGCATCATTCCTTCCAAAGAACACCCAGGGCTGATCTCCTTCAGAATGGACTGGTTGGATCTCCTTGCAGTCCAAGGGACTCTCACGAGTCTTCTCCAACACCACAGTTCAAAAGCATCAATTCTTCGGCACTCAGCTTTCTTCACAGTCCAACTCTCACATCCATACATGACCACTGGAAAAACCATAGCCTTGACTAGACGGACCTTTGTTGGCAAAGTAATGTCTCTGCTTTTGAATATGCTATCTAGGTTGGCCATTCCAAACCCAGTAATTGAACCTAGGTCTCCCATGTTGCAAGTGGATTCTTTACCAGCTGAGCCACAAGGGAAGCCCAGTGTTCAGTAAAAGAGGACAAAATTTATGACCTAATGGGGAGTGGTTTATATGAATTATTTTGCATACTAAGGAGTTCAATATTTAAATAAATGTATTTTCAGCAGCAAAAGATGTAAATAAAATCCTTTAACTCAGATGTAAATAGCTACTGGTTTGAGGACCATCTGTGCAAATATGTCATATTATAGGAGAAAAATCCTAGTAGACTTTGAAGGAGGGCTAAGGCTATGTTGAACCTTCTGGTCAATATTCCTGAGAGAGGCATGGGGTAGTATAAAGTGCTGATGTTTTGGAAACTGACAAACCTAGATTCAAGCCTTATTTTACTCTTAGTCATGTGTCTATGAATAGTTAAACTATTTAAGTTTTTCCTCATTTAAAAAATTGAATAGTCATAGGATTTTTCTGCTTGATTTAAATGAAAAATATTTACTGATTGTCTAAACTAGGACATGTGTCTCTAAGTTCACTATGGTACATTTTCCTTGTCTTCATGATAGTAAGAGAATATCCTCCTGCTTTTTTGGCCATTACTGATAGAATAAAGTAACCAGGGGTAGTAACAGACTAGAATTTTAGAATTCCATTTTACAGCAGGGACAGTGACTTCCATTTAGACTGGATCATTACTGAAAGATCTGGATATTAGGAGAATACAAGGACTAAAGGAATCAAGAAATTATTCAGTTTTTTAAGGAATCTCCACACTGTTCTCCATAGTGGCTGTTCAGCAGATGAATGGATAAGAAAGCTGTGGTACATATACACAATGGAGTATTACTCAGCCATTAAAAAGAATACATTTGAATCAGTTCTAATGAGGTGGATGAAACTGGAGCCTATTATACAGAGTGAAGTAAGCCAGAAGGAAAAACATAAATATAGTATACTAACGCATATATATGGAATTTAGAAAGATGGTAACAATAACCCTGTGTACGAGATAGCAAAAGAGACACTGATGTATAGAACAGTCTTATGGACTCTGTGGGAGAGGGAGAGGGTGGGAAGATTTGGGAGAATGACATTGAAACATGTAAAATATCATGTAAGAAACGAGTTGCCAGTCCAGGTTCGATGCACGATACTGGATGCTTGGGGCTAGTGCACTGGGACGACCCAGAGGGATGGTATGGGGAGGGAGGAGGGGGGAGGGTTCAGGATGGGGAACACATGTGTACCTGTGGCGGATTCATTTTGATATTTGGCAAAACTAATACAATTATGTAAAGTTTAAAAATAAAATAAAATTAGAAAAAAAAAGAAAAAAAAAAGAAATTATTCACTTAAATATTTTTCTACAGCCTTTGTTTCCTAGATAAACTCTTGAAGCAAAAGCATATAACCAAAGTCAGAATTCTCTTTTCCTTTACTTACCATTTCAAGAAGAAGCAAATATTAATCTCAAATTATTAGGAAAAAAGTTCCTTTAGGAATCGGGCCTTAACATTCACTAACCCAAATTCAGGCTGTTCTCTTCCAGTAGAAATAAACAAAATGGCATTAATTCCTATGGTATAGTATATCAACATTACAAAGCAGCGTTTTCCTTTGTCCTGACCTGTTTGAGAATTTGAGCCACCAGTTCTAATTTCTTCAGAGATAGTCCATGATTTTAAATGACCTTTGATGACAGATTCTTTTTTTATAGTACAATTTAGTCATGTACATTAAAATCAGGGATGAAGGTAGATTTTGATTTATCCTTCCATGTGGCATATGTGAATAATGTTTGTGAGGCTTGTTTTTTTCTCTGATTTATAACAGGAATGAACAAAAGTCCAAACAAAGCTAGAATCCAAAGCATGATCAGTTTAAAAAGGCTTAAAGAGAGGGAAGGATGAATTAGAAGTTTGGGATCAACAGATACATGCTACTATATATATATATGTCTAAGGGGAATCAGTGGCTCAAAGGTAATGAATCCACCTGTAGTGCAAGAGGCATAGGAGATGCCGGTTCGATCCCTGGATCTGGAAGATCCCCTGGAGAGGGAAATGGCAACCCTCTCCAGTATTCTTGCTTGGAAAATCTCATGGACAGAGTAGCCTAGCGGACTATAGTCCATAGGGTCTCAAAGAGTCAGACATGATTGAACAACTAAAGACAGGAACATGTGTGTGTGTGTGTGTGTGTGTGTGTGTATGTATGTATATATGTATCTATAGACATGTGTATATATGCTATTGATATATATATATGTATATATATGTATGTTATAGACATATATACGTGTATATATGTTATTGATAGATAACAAGGATCTATTTTATAGCACACAGAACTGTATTCAATATCGTGTAATAAGCTGTAATGGGAAGAATCTTAAAATGAAAATGTGTGTGTGTGTGTGTGTGTGTAACAGAATCACTTTGCTGTGTACCCGAAAATAACACAACATTGTAAATCAACTATACTTCAATTAATTTTTTTAAAAAGACTGAAATTAAATGCATTGGAAAGAATTCTGTTATTTTAAGTAAAATCTCCCTTTCTGATTGGTCAAAAATATATTTAATCTTATTCATGTTTTAAATAATATGTGTCATCTGTTTCTTTCCTTTTTTATTAAAGTGAAATTCTCTACCACAGCCCTTTCCTCACTCTTTACTTCATCCTCCATAACAAAATATAGGTAGGGTTTAAATCTAATAATTAAGAGTACTTTTTCCATCTAAGACGTATGCTAAAACCTTTAAAATCCTCACAAAATTCTTGAAATTATTGTAAAACTTATGGATGAAGAACCTGAAACTTAAAATATGAATCATCCTCTCTGTCACTGAGCTAGTATATGCCAGAACTGAAATATGAAACCTGATCTTCACCCTGATATCACATTACTGAAAATGAGTGTCATTTCTTCCCTAATGCATTGCAAGTCTTGGATTTTCATCCCAAATACTGTAAAATAAACAGGTAAAACATAGACTTGACTATTCTACTGCTTATCATTACACAAAAGACAGAGCAAGATGATTTGCTTTTGTCTGGGATTTTGGTTTATAGACAAGAAAGAACAGAGCAAAAGTCTCCATGCTTTTCAGATTTGCACACCTATCAGGAAAAAATTGAGCATGCATGGTCAATATAAGTTTGCTTAATTGTTCATTCATTTATAAAGTATCTGTGTATGTATACAGATATTTAATATTATATAAAGTATGTGACAACATAATATATATTATAAAATATTACAATAATATATTATACAGACTCTTTGCGACCCCATGAATCGCAGCACGCCAGGCCTCCTTGTGCATCACCAGCTCCCGGAGTTCACTGAGACTCACGTCCATCGAGTCAGTGATGCTATCCAGCCATCTCATCCTCTGTCGTCCCCTTCTCCTCTTGCCCCCAATCCCTCCCAGCATCAGAGTCTTTTCCAATGAGTCAACTCTTTGCATGAGGTGGCCAAAGTACTGGAGTTTCAGCTTTAGCATCATTCCTTCCAAAGAAATCCCAGGGCTGATCTCCTTCAGAATGGACTGGTTGGATCTCCTTGCAGTCCAAGGGACTCTCAAGAGTCTTCTCCAACACCACAGTTCAAAAGCATCAATTCTTCAGTGCTCAGCCTTTTTCACAGTCCAACTCTCACATCCATACGTGACCACAGGAAAAACCATAGCCTTCACTAGACGAACCTTTGTTGACAAAGTGATGTCTCTGCTTTTGAATATGTTATCTAGGTTGGTCGTAACTTTCCTTCCAAGGAGTAAGTGTCTTTTAATTTCATGGCTGCAGTTACCATCTGCAGTGATTTTGGAGCCCAGAAAAATAAAGTCTGACACTGTTTCCCCATCTATTTCCCATAGCAATACTAATAAATCATATGCATTTTGCAAGTGATATAGAGACTACTGATTCTAAATTTTGTGAATTTGATTCATAATTTCAGCTATGTAATATCTTCTAAACCTTACTGGTGTCTTAGTGAAGAGTTTGAGGAAATGCATTATAGCATTCAGTTGAAAGAACAGCAGGCTATTTTTGTCCCTCATCCCTTGTATGTTATTTGGATTTTAATGACATTGAACAACATTTTGATGTACTTGAAACTTAAAATAGAAATATAACTCTTTTCTAGAATAATTTTATGGTTTTATTGTTGCAAACTAGAAGTGACCTAAGAAATTGCCAACATCCTTTGTATTGTCGAAAAAGTGAGAGAGTTACAGAAAAACATCTACTTCTGTTTATTGACTAGGCCAAAGCTTTTGACTGTGTGTATCACAACAAACTGT
This sequence comes from Bos mutus, assembly GCF_027580195.1. Lineage (NCBI taxonomy): Eukaryota > Metazoa > Chordata > Mammalia > Artiodactyla > Bovidae > Bos > Bos mutus. The sequence goes on along the minus strand of NC_091630.1, from coordinate 30,822,967 downwards.
GGGAAATTCTTAAAGAGATGAGAATACCAGACAACCTGACCTGCTTCCTGAGAAATCTGTATGCAGGACAAGAAGAAATAGAACTGGACATGGAACAACAGATTGATTCCAAATTGGGAAAGGAGTAGGTCAAAGCTGTATATTGTCACTGTGCTTATTTAACTTATATACAGAGTACATCATAAGAAATGCTGGGCTGGATGAAGCACAAGATGGAATCGAGATTGCAGGGAGAAATATCAATAACATCAGATATGCAGGTGACACCACCCTTATGGCAGAAAGTGAAGAAGAACTAAAAAGCATCTTGATGAAAGTGAAAGAGGAGAATGAAAAAATTGGCTTAAATCTCAACATTCAGAAATCTAAGATCATGGCGTCTGGCAATGGCACCCCACTCCAGTACTCTTGCCTGGAAAATCCTATGGATGGAGGAGCCTGGTAGGCTGCAGTCCATGGGGTCGCTAAGAATCAGACACGACTGAGCGACTTCACTTTCACTTTTCACTTTCATGCATTGGAGAAGGAAATGACAACCCACTCCAGTATTCTTGCCTGGAGAATCCCAGGGATGGGGGAGCCTGGTGGGCTGCCGTCTATGGGGTCGCACAGAGTCGGACATGATTACTGAAGTTACTTAGCAGACAGCATATTAAAAAGCAGAGACATTACTTTGCCAACAAAGGTCCATCTAGTCAAGGCTTTGGTTTTTCCAGTAGATGTGAGAGTTGGACTATAAAGAAATCTGAGTTCTGAAGAATTGATGCTTTTGAACTGTGGTGTGGGAGAAGACTCTTGAGAGTCCCTTGGACTGCAAGGAGATCCAACCAGTCCATCCTAAAGGAAATCAGTCCTGAATGTTCATTGGAAAGACTGATGCTGAAGCTCAAACTCCAATACTTTGGTCACCTGATGTGAAGAACTGACTCGTTTGAGAAGACCCTGATGTTGGGAAAGACTGAAGGCAGGAGGAGAAGGGGATGACAGAGGATGAGATGGTTGGATGGCATCACTAACTCAATGAACATGAGTTTGACTATGCTCTGGGAGTTGGTAATGGACAGGGAAGCCTGGTGTACTGCAGTCCATGGGGTCACAAAGAGTTGGACATGACTGAGAAACTGAACTCAAGAAACAGCACATCCACCTACTTATTTATTGCCAAAAAATGTAGCTTGTTAAAATAAAATCTAACCAAGCCAAAGCACTGTGTTTGGTATATATTTACTGATACCTAAATAGTTTATATCTAAAGACTTGTATGTTTTTTACTCATTGTGGAAGATACACCAGGAAAACAGACAGTTTACAAATAATTGTTGTATGAACACTTTATTACAATAACTTACTAAGTTGTACTATGTTAAAGAACATTCAAGTGAAACTTACAGTTGGTCTTCTCTATGGTACATAATTTTGTCTTGTCAAGCAACATTTTGTCTGTATGATAGAATAGATGCAGGGTATTTCCTAGACTTGCAGAGATAGGATGGTTTCAGTGACAGTGCTGTAATTCCTCTCTCAAAACAAAGGGGAATAAAGTCCTAATCTGTGGAGTGTTCCAGTTCCATAGTCAACCAAACTAGTAACCTGTCACTGAATATGAAGAGATGTGCAAGTTCTCACAAGCTGGACCAGGAGGCTCCAGCTCACCATTGGATAGCTGTATTTTCTTCTTTTATTAAATACCATTTACTAGTTTCATTAATGACTTAGTTTTATCCTATAGTATTATTAATAAGAATATCATATACTTTTGAAAAGTAAGGTAGAGCTTAAATAAATTAAGAAGAAATGTGTCTTTTTAAAGAATCTCAAGTTTTGTGTACCTTGTTTATTATTACTTTATAGGTTTCTTGCTCTGTAAAACATGTTAAGTAGATCATACATTAAACAAAGTGAAACATAAAAAAACAAAACAATTTATACATACTTTTTAGCAAAATGAAAAAAGTGGGAACTTGTTGATGCATACTGGTTATATTCATAAATTTATTTTTAATTCAATCCACCTTATCAAGGGCTATTTTTAGTAATTACCTTAGCTGCTTAACAGTGTTTGAGGATGAAGAAAAAAAATGTTGTCATGTAAAGCTATTGAAATGATTTAAAAATACTGATTATACTAAGCCTCTACCATTATAATTGTCATTTAAGCAGTGAATTTTAGATAACTACTTTAAATATTACAAAATATGAGTATTTGACTCTATTAATATACCATTAAAATTAATATTTCCACGATATTATATTTATTTTTTTTTTGCTTTAAAAATCTATAAACATAAATTACATCTAAAGAGAGTAGGATATCTTCACCTAAACAAATGCAGTGGAAGGATGTTGGGTTTGTAAACACATCTTTCCAGTAAATAAAGAGGTGAAAATGCTGTGACATAGGTCAATAATTTCCAGACTGATTTATTGAGCACAGCAGGTGGCTAATTATCAACCTTACAATATGGTGTCCCTGAGCAGTGTGCTTGTTTTCTAGGTCAGGGTTTTAGTTTTCAAAGGAAATCAAGTGTATACATAAGTAGTGAGTCTGACATAGATTGAGTTGCATTTTCATCACCAAATTAAATATAAATCTGATAATGCAAAAAATATATATATACTAAATATTGAACATGCTATTTTCAGTATAAAATGTAACATATATTTTAAATCAGTAGAGTTTTCAAATGAATATCCATGCAGTGAAGATATTCTTTGACTAAATAACTTTAGCCCCACAGCAATTAACAATATCAGTTGGATAAAAAGTAGGATGGACAGCAGAATTTGTTGTTCCATCGCTAAGTCATGTCCAACTCTTGGCGACACCATGGACTGCAACATGCCAGACTTACCTGTCCTTCACTACCTCCCAATGTTTGCTCAAGTTCATGTTCATTGAGTTGCTATGCCATCTAACCATCTCATCCTCTGCCACCTTTTCTCCTTTTGCCTTCAATCTTTCCCAGCATCAGTGTCTTTTCCAATGAGTTGGGTCTTCGCATCAGGTGGCCAAAGTATTGGAGCTTCAACTTCAGCATCAGTCCTTCCAATGAATATTCAAGGTTGATTTCCTTTAGGAAAGGAAGGCAGAATATTCTGTCCTTATTGTACAAATTGAAGGCATTTAGGAAAATCTGAATTCTAACCTCAATTAATCATTATAAGATATATGGCTTTGTTTACTTTTGTCATTACCTTTCTTTTCAGATTTATGAAAACAGTCAAAATTTTATTCAAATTATTTCTTACTTAAAAGTTGGCCTTTAACAATATGACAATCAGAATCCACTAAATATGTAATAAAGTATACCTACTTTCATATTTATGTATGTAAACTACCTCCAAAAGAAGAAAATACTTTTGTGTAGCTTCAGATGAATTCAGTGAACACAGTTTTGCAAAACAAATTCCCAGACCACAGGTTTGGGAATAAGTGTGAATATGTATATGTATTTCTTGAAGAAATGCCAATGACTAAATAGTGAATGTTATCTGTATGAAAACAACTTGAATGCTTGGGGTCAGATTAATAAGGATAGATCACTAAAAGTATCTAAAGGCTAAGTAGGGAACAGATACCTTTAAAAGTAGGCATATAATAACTGAAAATAGTTAAAAATAGAAAGTAATGCAAAATAGTAGAACAATAATATTAAAAAGAAGCATTTTAAAACAAACTGTTTAATAGGTGTTTTTAATTACTTTTCAACTTTAAATAAATGGAATGGTAAGGAACTATGTTTCATCAACTACATATATATACATATATATGTATATATATGTGTGTGTATATATATATATATAAAGTTAATTACAGTTGCAATTGTTAGATATCTGCCTAAAGAGAGAATTCTTGGGTTTATATCAGATTTATGGATGAGTGTACATCTACATATCTTAAGATAAAGTATTTAAAATTTTGTTGATACTTTTACAGAGTGTTTGATACCCCACTAACTTTTCATTAACTAATTTGTGTGTCCCAATTATACTAAGTAAATGTGCTTATCAAATATCAAGAATACATGAAAACTAAACCAGTTGTTCAAAAAAGCAGGAGTTCCAGAAAAACATCTATTTCTGCTTTATTGACTATGCTGAAGCCTTTGACTGTGTGGATCACAATAAACTGTGGAAAATTCTGAAAGAGATGGGCATACCAGACCCCCTGATGTGCCTCTTGAGAAACCTGTATGAAGGTCAGGAAGCAACAGTTAGAAATGGACATGGAACAACAGACTGGTTTCAAATAGGAAAAGGAGTACATCAAGGCTGTATATTGTCATCCTCCTTATTTAACTTATATGTAGAGTATGTAATGAGAAATGCTGGGCTGGAAGAAGCAAAAGCTGGAATCAAGATTGCAGGGAGAAATATCAATATCCTCAGATAGGCAGATAACACGACCCTTATGGCAGAAAGTAAAGAGAAACTAAAGAGCCTCTTGATGAAAGTGAAAGAGGAGAGTGAAAAAGTTGGCTTAAATCTCAACATTCAGAAAACGAAGATCATGGCATCCGGTTCCATCACTTCATGGCAAATAATGGGGAAACAGTGGAAACAGTGGCTGACTTTATTTATTTATTTTTTTGACTCCAAAATCACTGCAGATGGTGATTGCAGCCATGAAATTAAAAGATGCTTACTCCTTGGAAGGAAAATTATGACCAACCTAGACTGCATATTAAAAAGCAGAGACATTACTTTGCCAACAAAGGTCTGTCTAGTCAAGGCTATGGTTTTTTCAGTGGTCATGTATGGATGTGAGAGTTGGGCAATAAAGAAAGCTGAGTGCTGAAGAATTGATGCTTTTGAACTGTGGTGTTGGAGAAGACTCTTGAGAGTCCCTTGGACTGCAAGGAGATCCAACCTGTCCATCCTAAGAGAAATCAGTCCTGGGTGTTCATTGGAAGGACTGATGTTAAAGTTGAAACTCTAGTATTTTGGCCACCTGATCGGAAGAGCTGACTCATTTAAAAAGACCTTGCTGTTGGGAAAGATTGAAGGCAGGAGAAGGGGACGACAGAGGATGAGATGGTTGGATGGCATCACCGACTCAATGGACATGAGTTTAGGTAAACACCATTTGGTGATGGACAGGGACGCCTGGCGTGCTGCGACTCATGGGGTCACAAAGAGTCAGACACAACTGAGCGACTGAACTGAACTGAACTGAAACCAGTTGTTTAAAATTAAATTTTGAGAAAAGTCCGTTTGAAATGTATGAACAGTTAATTCCATCTGTTTCTTTCCCATCAATTCCAAACTATAGGAAACTATCAGTTTGTTTGTTTCCTGTCTCTGCCTCATATTTCCTTTCCTCCTTAATTCCTAGAACCTCACCTAGGACTTAATTCTCAAACTGACAAATTTGCTCTGCATTGTGATTCAAACAGTTCTGTTGGATGACTAGTATCCATGTGGGTGATGGTCCCTCCAACACTCTAGTACAGTCTATTTGACACTGAAGTTCATCCTGTACATAAAGCTGATGCAGAAACCCCTGAAGTAATAAAGATGTTTCAGGGAGGGAGTACCTTCCAAAATATAAGAATAGCTTGCACAGGATTCCAAACAATAGACAGCAGGGAAGTATGAGACTGTAAGAGAACTGAGGAGAAGCAGTCCTAGAGATGAAAAGAAGTAACAGTTATGGACTCATGGACGAGAAGAGAAGGAGGTATTTGAGTTCCAGGGGGGCAACTGCACATTTTTTGCATTATCATTTGGTACAATCTCTTTTTCTTCCTTGTTCATTTTTTAAAAACAAATATAATGATATTTCTTTATAATATATGGTACTTCTTATGAAGTATATGATTACTGTAGTTTAAAAGCAAAGATTTTAGTAGGCACAAATAAATAGTAGAAGTATCACAATTTTTTCTGTGGTTAATTCTATTTTGTAACCAATTAAGTAAGCTCAGGTTTATGGTATTTCTGTTAAGGATCTGAAGCTCTGAGTCTCACATAAACCTTTGCAAGAAAACAAGGCCCTGTAGTCTTTATAACCTACTGCTAGGTTAATTACCCTTAATTAACTTGTATATCTTATTAAAAGCAAAAAAGTGTTACACTTGACTCTATCTTCTGCTGAGTCCCTAGCTGCTTCCCAGATATGTCTTCTGCTTTCCTCTGCAGTTCAAATAGAAAATTCCTGTTTCTGTTTTCAATGTAAATGTTGCCAATAGAAACCTGGAAGCAAAGGTGATACCCCGGATCTAAATCCGTTTCTCTCTTTGTTCTCTGTATGTCAGACCTTTTAAAGAATAACTGATGTTTCCAAAGTGATTCATGGTTCAAAAATTCAAGTTAGTTAGCATGTAATATCACATCTTCCATACATCTACTATCTCAGGTTCTTTTCACATTTCAGCCAGTAGCCACTTTTAAAATTTAATAAGAGACAAAGGGATTTCAAACACAATTTTCAGTAGTAGTTTTCTTTCAGTCAATTAGTAGTTAGCAAAAATAGCAGCAGGGAAAATTGTGTCTAATTTATATATTTATTGTCTTGTAACAAAAGCAGTATCTATAAAGTAGGAGGGGAAATGGGTAGACTGATGATTATGGATGTAGGATGCAATAATTGAAGGATAGCTATTATCAGGGCATGATGATCAGACAGTTCTATATGGTGCCAAATCAGAAACAAATCTTTCCATTTGCCAAGTGTTAGATTTATGTCTCAAAACACAAATCTGATATATTTTGTTTCATGCAGTGATGGGAATGAAAATGTAGGGTTATAACCACAAATTAGATAGAATCTGACACAAAATAAAATTATCTAGTTTGCTTTGAGTTACCTAGAGAGATGAACCTTTGTGCTTTTACTGTTAATTTCTAAACTATTTAAATTTTTAACCATTATGAATGTCCCTGGGGAGTCATAAGTAGACTCTGTGCTATGTATTATAAAGCATTAATGTTGCATTATGCAATTTCTTGAATAAATTTGCTAATTTCCAGTTGATTACAACTCTCCTTACCTTTTGCTATGGTAGCTATAATGTAATTTGTTAGGTATTATTTGAGAATGCCTCTAAATCATTTATGGAAGTCTATATTATCTCCAGTGTGCTTTAATTAAAAAAAAAAAAAAAAAAAACCTCTATTTCATTGTGTAGAATTTTTTTGTACATAGCATTAAATTTTTAAATTGAAAACCAACCATAGAGAAAAAGTGTAATTTTTGGCTTATTCAGTATTTTCAAATAAGTGAACCCATAAGAAGACACTGGATTGTAGGTATCACCAGGGAAGCTACTTCTTTACATTTATAAAATCAGTTTAATTAAAGTAGAAATAGTACCGAAGGGAACATTTGACCATAAAATTGTAATATAAATATGTCAATGTTATTTTTTAATCAACTCAGCATGTTTAAGCATATCATTTTAATTATGCATGTTTTTAGCATTGATATTTGAATGGAAACAACTGAATTTACATATTCTAGATCATATGTCAGTATTAGACAAACTGGACTTAACTAGACAGCTTTATTTCCAATATTTCTCTCTGTTACTCTGGATTAGAAGTTGTTTTTTTTTCCTTGTTGGTTTGAAAGAAAAAGCACTCAAAGACAGACATCTAAGAGATTCGCCTAGAACCAGCAAGAGAACTTGCATGACCGAGAATAAACCTTGGCTATTTAAAGCCCTTGAAACAGTAAAGTTATTTGTTACTAGTCTAGTCTATCGGAGAAGGCAATGGCACCCCTCTCCAGTACTCTTGCCTGGAAAATCCCATGGACGGAGGAGTCTGGTAGGCTGCAGTCCATGGGGTTGCTAGGAGTCAGACACGACTGAGCGACTTCACTTTCACTTTGCACTTTCATGCATTGGAGAAGGAAATGGCAACCCACTCCAGTATTCTTGTCTGGAGAATCCCACGGACAGGGGAGCCTGGTGGGCTGCTGTCTATGGGGTCGCACAGAGTCGGACACGACTGAAGCAACTTAGCAGTCTAGTCTATTCATATAATATAATGCTTGAATTTTATTTAGAGTATAGCTGTTTCATTAAATTTTTAACTGGAAATATTTAAAGCTCATGCCATATACTAATGGAATACAGAATATCTGGTGTTCTAAACTAGCTAATATTTCAGAGGAAATTAGTTTACTGATTAAAAATAATAAAAACAAAGAAATTAGATCATTATTTTCAAGTTTTCCTGATAAAATATGATGAAATTTATTTCAGAGAAGCTTGTATACCTAATTATATGAATTTTCAATGGAATTTTAGTATTTTAACCACAGTATTTCCATATCAATAAAACTGTTTATTTTTGTGACACTGGGTTCAGTTTGAAGAAATCACTATCAAATTATTAAAATATTCTACTTAATAGGTAAAAAAAGCTCAGTTTGTTTAGTGATTCCATAATAGGAAAAACAATATGAGGAAATTTTATTAAGTTTTTGCTTACGATGTGTTAACAAAATGTGTATTACTATTTAGTTCATTACTTCAGCTATCAACCAAAAAGAGCACTGTTTTATATTTTTTTAATTTCATATCCTACATACTCAGCCTTGAAGTACTTAATTCTATTCACTCCTCTGCATTTAAAAGTAGTAGTTGTTTTGAAGTAGTTATTATATATGTAAGTAGGAGGATACGATTTTAAAAACTTTCATTTTAGTTATGGAACTTTGAATTCTTGGTTGTCTTCATGTGTAGATATTTTCTTTCATCTTTATTAATATTACTTATAACTGAAAATTCTCATATGGCTATTTAAATGAAATTATTCCTTGATAAATTCATTGTGTCTTTTCTAATTTATGATTTGAGTAATAATACATGATGATTATATGACCCAAATTCAAGTTCTTAATATTATTAAGCTAAATATTTATGAGTTGTTATAAATCCATCATCTAGTAACTTTTAGATTAGAGACAATCTAACTTTGTTGTCACAGATTGCCTGGTGAATATACATTTTTTTTGAGTGAAATAAAAAACCTAAATTTTCTTTTTAAAGTATAAATTAATGTTAAAGTTTCTATTCAGTTCATTGTTAAGAAAATTGTTTAAATTGGATTCTATACTACTATGCAGTTCTAAGATCAATGATAAAGATAGACAAGCTCTCTGCTTGCTTGGATCTGATGTTCTAAAGGAAGGGCTTCTGAAATTACTATATTAGTAAATAAAGGAAACACCTTCAAAAGCAGAAAAAATGTAAATATTAAAGTAGCATAATGTGCTAGAGTGGGAAGGGTGTGTTACGGTCAACCAACTACAGTTATGTGCGTGCCTGTATGCTCAGTCATGTCCCACTCTTTGTGACCCCTTGGATGGTATCCCAGCAGGCTCCTCTGTCCATGGCATTCTCTAGGCAAGAATACTGGAGTGGGTTGCCTTTTCCTACTCCAGGGGATCTTCCGAGTCTCCTGTGTTTCCTGCATTGGCAGACAGATTCTTTACTACTGTGCCACCTGGGAAGCCCAGTATAGTTATATTTGAGGACTGAATTCTTGATTGAATAATGAAGATGAGGCTAACTAACCAGAGGACCACCTGGGGAAATGGCATTCAAGCTCAGCGAATGTTAAGTGCAAAGGCCATGTGATGGCAAATAATTTCCCATGTTTAAGGGAAAAGAAACAGTGAGACTAAAGTATGGTGAAGGTAAAGTTGCTTTGTATGAGATGAGTGAGAAGGGTGGACGAAGACCAGAATTTCTAGGCCTTCTGAGGACTGAGTAAGGAGTCAAAATTTAATTCAAGGTTAATGAAAAGTAAAGCTTGGTAGTGACATGTCAGTTGGAAAAAGAATGCTTTGGCTACTGGATAAGAAGCAGTTTGTAAGAATGCTTGGTAGAATCAAAAAAAGGGACTACTGCATCGTCTGTGTGAGAACATAGGCACCTGTCTGTTATCATAAGAGCAGAAATTTTAAAAAATGAACAAATTTAGGATGGATTTTAGAGGCAGAAGAAGATTTGCAAATTCATTGGGATTCTAGGAGTGAGGAGAATAAAGAATTAAAAGATGACACTTAAATGTTTGACAGACTCATGAGTGATGGTGCCATTTGATGTGACGTATTGAGGAATAGGGGTTTCCTGATGGTGGCTCAGTGGTAGAGAATCTACCTGTGATTCAGGAGAGGCAAGAGACTCAGAAGATCCCCTGGAGAAGGAAATGGCAAACTACTCCAGTATTCTTGCCTGAGAAATTCTATAGACAAAGGATCCTGGCAGGCTACAGTCCCTGGGGTTGCAAAGAGTTGGACACGACTGAAGTGACTGAGCATGCACATACACACTTAAGAATAGAGGAAAGACATACTTGTGAAGAGGACATTAAAAATTCTGATATGGAGAGGGGTTGGGGTGGGGGTGTTGGGGCGGCTGCAGTGGGCAGCAGTCTTGAGGAGACGATTTCTCAGGTCCTCTGGCAGACCTCCTCCCCTCCGCAGCTGCAGAGGCCCTTAGGGTACTGGGACCTGGCCTGTGGAACATCAAGAGATTACTGCCCACGGAGAACTCCAAGTTCTGTTCAAACTTGTATTGGTTGGTGCTGGTGATACTGAAAGAATACATTCGTGCAAGGTCATCTGACTGGTGAATTTGAGAAGTAAATTGTTGAGGTCCATCTCCTTGTGCTCCATACCAACAGAGGACCAATTAAGTTCAATGTATGGGATACAGCTGGTCAGGAGAAATTTGGTGAACTGAGAGTTGGCTATTATATCCAAGCTCAGTGTGCCATTATTATGCTTGGTGTAACATCGAGTTACGTACAAGAATATGCCTAACTGGCATAGACATCTGATAGGACTGTGTGAGAACATCCCCATTGTGTTGTGTGGCAATGAAGTGGATATTAAGGACCAAAAGATTAAGGCAAAGTCAAGTTGTCTTCCACAGAAAGAAGAATCTTCAGTACTATGACATTTCTGCCAAAAGTAACTAAAACTTTGAAAAGCCCTTCCTCTGTCTTGCTAGAAAACTGATCAGAGACCCTAACTTGGAATTTCTTGCCATGCCTACTCTCATCCCACCAGAGGTGGTCAGAGACCCAGCCTTGGCAGTGGCTGTACAAGCACAATTTAGAGGTTGCTCAGACAGATGCTTTACTGTGAGAAAGTGAAGCTGGGGCCCAACATCCGAAGTCTAATTTTATAGGCAACTTTCCTGTGATATCAGTGGTGCCGTGTGTTTGCCATTTTATTATATAGGGAAACAGAACATGTGCTTCATCTTTGGACGCTGAAGAAAATGGACAGGCTTTGGAGTGAATATGGAAGTTACAAAACTATCTTCATTGTTTGGACCTGCATATTTAGGTGTTTCGAAACACAGCTGTTTCTTCTTTGAGTTTCAGGTATAAGACTGCTATAGTCACATGACATATTGAGAGGTGGAATCTTGTTTTTGTCATTCCCATTCCTTTTTGTTTTGAATCAGAATAAAGTTGTATTTCAAATATCTTAAAAAAAATTCTGATTCAGAGTTTGAGTTTAAGACACGTATTTGAAACCCAAGTGGGGGTGTTGAGTAGAAAGTTTGGATATGGTAGGTAGCATTGAAAAACAGGCAGCACTTGGACATGGACAATGGGATTGTTGCTTTAGGTTCTGCTTTGGTATACTGCTACGTGATGTCCAACTGCTGCCTTCGTTTCTGCTGTCGTTGAATTTTTTTTCCTAATAATGACATTCAGCAGTGTTTTGATATTCTGCACTGATGACTGCTGCCACTTGGTCTCTTTAAGCATAAGCATTGTGTCCCCCAAACACTGTTTCCTCTGCTCTGGATTTAATTTTGGTGGATTATCAGAGGTCTGCCGCATCCTCTCTGATACTCCATGAGAGATATGAACCTTGTGATGTTTGGAAGTATTTTCCTTCTTAATTATCTGTAAAAGCTCAAGCTCTCCTAGGACAACACATACGACCTCTCAAAGGAGCCATGGTAAATTGCACTGATACTGCTAAGGGGTTGAGAATATTAGGATGAGAAGGGACTTTGACATTCTTGGAGTTCAGCTTATTGACTTTTTGTTGCAGGAAACTGTAATGAGGATGATAAGAGGTATATGAAAGATAATGTTGGTATAATATATAAAGACATTTAAATAAAATATAAACTATATTATGGATTATAACTTTATGAAGAAAAATAAAACAGGGGAAAATGACAGTGCAGTGAGGAGATAAAATTTTAGACATAGTGTTCAGCATTTATACCAAGAAGGTGTGGCAGGGAGAGTGAAGGAGAAAGCCTTGAAGGTACATTGGAGAAGGCATTCCAGGATAAAGGATTACTGCTGCTAAGTCACTTCAGTCGTGTCCGACTCTGTGCGACCTCATAGACAGCAGCTCACCAGGCTCCTCTGTCCATGGGATTCTCGAGGCAAGAACACTGGAGTGGGTTGCCATTTCCTTCTCCAATGCATGAAAGTGAAAAGTGAAAGTGAAGTTGCTCAGTCATGTCCGACTCTTAGCGACCCCATGGACTGCAGCCCACCAGGCTCCTCCATCCATGGGATTTTCCAGGCAAGAGTACTGGAGTGGGGTGCCATTGCCTTCTCCAAAAGGATTACTAAGGATTACTAAGTGCTAGAATCTTGGTGCACCTCTAGAGCCATTTAAGTAAAGCCCTTCCATTCCCTCTGGAATGGAAGCTCATCTGGAATGGGTTCAAGAGGAAAAGTTAGACAACAAATGAAAAAAGTATGTACAGAGAGTTCTTTCTAAGAGTCATTTTGAGGGGAAGCAGAAAAATGGAGCTGCAGGAAAACAGAGCATGCTAGTTGTGGGATGTCTCAATAAGAGTGTAAATAATTTGATTGAAAGTAAATATTTTATATTCTGAGAGTAAAAATGAATATTATATAATAATATTTTAATATAATATACCTGAAATATATTTTATTGTTTGTTCCAAGTTGATTCAGGTAAATGGCTTTCAAACCTCCTTTTTTAATTGTGGCAATGTAGAATATTTATGTTGTATTCATAATACCCAACCCTATTATAAGTAACTGAGGTAAATTGTGCCAAATTACTAGAAATATTTCTAGTAAAATCTATCTCTAAATTCTCATGTGAAAGTAAGTTTAGAGTGAAGACCTTAAAAAATTCTCTTTTTTTACCTTTTTTTTTTTGCTGACATATCATGTTATCACACTTTCTCTTTTCCTTGATGAGAAAAAATTGGTTTATTTTTCTTGAAGGTTAGGTGTTGACCCTTAATGTAATTCAACATACATTTATGGAACACTTGTTATGTGCTTGTGCTATAAACACTGAATTTCAAATGAAGACCCAGCCTTCAGGAAATTATAGTATAGTTCAATGGCCAAGTTGGTTGTTAGTGTTTTCACAAATACAGAATTTTCTTTGAAGTTAATATACAAGACGTTCAAATTCTTCTAACATGAATTTGAATTATACATATGGAAATAGAAGGTGGCCAATAAATATCTACTTATAAATTATTTGTGTGAAACTTTCATGTGTAAAGTCGAGTAACAGAAGAAGATTTGAAGAGACAGTAAAATTTAGGAATTTGCAGGTAGAGCTCTTTAGAAAAAATAACTCAATTCAGTTCTTTAACATAAAAATAATATAAAATCTCTATAGAAAAGTTTTATTTTTGATATAATGGGGAAACTTGAACTGCATATATTCTTTGACAGATATCCGGGGTATTGTTGGAGAAGGCAATGGCAACCCACTCCAGTACTCTTGCTTGGCAAATTCCATGGACGGAGGAGCCTGGTAGGCTGCAGTCCATGGGGTTGCAAAGAGTCAGACACGACACGTGATTTAGCAGCAGCAGGGTATTGTGGTAATTTTAGGAAGTTTGTTTACAAAATTACCTCATTTGGAAATTAGAGGTAGAGTGGGAAGTAGTTTATCTATCTAGGCTATGCACTATTCTCACTGAATACAGTAGAAAGAATGAAATGACTCTGAGCCTTCCAGGTTAATGTAACGAACAATACCAAGAGTGTATTTTTCAATGTCAGAAATATATAGTATTTACTTTGCAAAACATCACCTTCAAAAGGACTACTACATTTTGAATACGTCTTCAGAAAATTATTAGAGTGTTTTTCACTTGTAATGTTGAAGCTTTGCTAAACTTGAAAAAAAAATTGAAGATGAAAATTTAGAAATAACCTCAGCTCACAACTCTCGTTTATCATTTTCTTCCATCCAATGTTATATACATCACTACTCCTAGATGTGGAAGCTTCATTCTTGCAGAATTTTAAATTGCTGAAAAATTAGAATGTTTAATTTTATCTCATATTGTAAATTGAGAGAATAGATGATACAGATCTCTAAATAAAATATTTTGACATCTGTGAGATGTTTAGATTGATTCACATGCCTAATACTTTATATTAAATAACTTAATGGATACCTATTAAATTGATTTGCCCTTTAGACAACCAGAAGGGAACAGTTACTACTGAGCACAAGTCTAGAATCTGCAAATACTCTTTTAAATTGGAAAATCTTAAATGTAATATAGATATGAACATATATGTTCTTTTTTTAAAATTTATTTTAATTGGAAGATAATTGCTTTACAATGTTGTACTGACTTTTGCCATGCAGCAGTGTGAATCAGCCATAAGTATACATATGTTCCCCCTTCTTGAATATCCCTCTCACTTCTCACCCCATCCAACCCCTCTAGGTTGTCACAGAGCACCAGGTTGAGCTGGCTGTGTTATATAGCAACTTCCCACTAGCTATCTGTTTTACTTATGGTAATGTGTATGTTTTAAAGCTACTATCTCAATTCATCCCAGTGGCATGGGTCAGAAATAGAAAAACAAATATCGTGTATTAATGCATCAGATCAGATCAGATCAGTGGTACTGATGAGCTTATTTGCAGGGCAGGATTAGAGGTACAGACATACAGAAAACAGACTTGTGGACACAGTCGGGGAAGGAAAGGATGGAGCAAATATATTCTTTTGTATGCTTTTTTAATTTTCAGGACTACTCTGTAAGCTTGGTATGAATTTATTCTGTCTTTGACATTTGTGATTTTTACATCACTGAGAGAGTTGGCTAATTCTTTAATGCCATTTTCTTATCTAAGATAAGGCAGTCTTTTGTTTCTGATCCATTGCCTCTGAACTCTGCTGGCAAGCTTATAAATCAGATCACCAACCATACATAATTTATTTCCGTAGGTTACTAAATGTGCAGTGTATAATACAAATATGTTTCAAACAGTATATCTGCATATCTTAAATTTAATAGATTTAAAGGTTTACAGAGTAGGCTGATATTTCTTTTTGTTATTTTTACTTTGCCTCTCAACTGAATATAATCTATATCATGCAAACCAGATTTATTCATTATTACTTACATGTATGACTTCTAAGATGTATAAACCTACTAATTTTATTTTAGCAGTATATGCTTTGACTATCTTAATTTTTTTTTAAATTTCCCTTAAAATTGAGGACAATTTCCTTAATAAAACATCCTTGTTTATGTTTCCTCCAGAGATAACTAGTTATATCTAACATTAAAAAATAAATTATTTCATGAGAACATTCCATTGAGAGCTTTTTGTAAGGTAATGAGATGAATGTGTTGTTGGGCATTATATGAAACATTATGTAATGTAAAATGTTATGACCTTTCTGTGTCATTTACTCTGTTATATCATGTGGGTATTAATATAACATAATCACTGAAAAGTCTCCTCAATCAAAGTTTGTGTGGATTACAAACAGGAAAGAAATATACTTCTGCCCTTAAATTTTTACATTCCTGTGACTGCAGCCATGAAATTGAAAGACGCTTACTCCTTGGAAGGAAAGTTATGACCAACCTAGATAGCATATTGAAAAGCAGAGATATTACTTTGCCAACAAAGGTCCATCTAGTCAAGGCTATGGTTTTTCCTGTGGTCATGTATGGATGTGAGAGTTGGACTGTGAAGAAGGCTGAGCGCCGAAGAATTGATGCTTTTGAACTGTGGTGTTGAAGAAGACTCTTGAGAGTCCCTTGGACTGCAAGGAGATCCAACCAGTCCATTCTGAAGGAGATCAGCCCTGGAATTTCTTTGGAAGGAATGATGCTAAAGCTGAAACTCCAGTACTTTGGCCACCTGTTGTGAAGAGTTGACTCACTGGAAAAGACTCTGATGCTGGGAGGGATTGGGGGCAGGAGGAGAAGGGGACGACAGAGGATGAGATGGCTGGATGGCATCACTGACTCGATGGACGTGAGGCTCAGTGTATTCTGGGAGTTGGTGATGGACAGGGTGGCCTGGTGTGCTGCGATTCATGGGATCGCAAAGAGTCGGACACGACTGAGTGACTGATCTGATCTGATCTGATAAGCTCATTTAAAAAAAAGTATGCTGACATCAAATCTTGTTTATTTTGAAACCTCTGTACAATTGAAAATGTCAACATAAAAACATGTTATGTAAATGTGTTATAGAATATAGCTTGCCTTTTTATTTCTGAGATGCTTATATCTATTGTTCTGCTTTTGTTTTGTGTATGTTGTCTTTACGTGTCTCCTGCTCTTAAAAGTAATAATTTTTGTTAGTTGGTCTGTCAGCATTATGTGAAAACCAGTTCAGTACTCAGCAATGGATGGCTCATTGTTAATAGTAATAAAACTGACTCACATATTAGATTCCCAAGTACTTTCTCCTAGAAAAACAGACAAAATCAAAGACCTGTAGTCAGGTCTGTCTGATATAGAGACTTCCAAGTATTTTCCCTGCTGCTCTCAGGTGTTTATGATCATTTTGGGGAATTTGGAAATGTATAAAATTCAAAACTCATATGATTTCTACAGAGACTCTAAAAAATTAAGTGCTCATTCAAAGACTTTGTTAGAGAAAAACTTTAAATTTGTAGATCTTGAAAATTATTATATATTATGATATTATATAAGATTATTATATAATATAATGTACTATATAATTATAAAATTATTATAATATTAATTTTTAATTATTATATAATACATAATTATTATAGATTATAATAATAATAATCTTCAAGATCTACAAATTTAAAGTTTTCACTATCATAATTTTGAATTAGCACTTAACTATTTAGAAGTCTCTGATAGAAATCATAAGAGTTAGGAGGAGGAGTGAATTTGATCTCTGGGTTGGAAAGACCACTGGAGGCAGGTATGGCAACCCACTCCAGTATTCTTGCCTGGAGAATCCCGTGGACAGAGGAGCCTGGTGGGCCACAGTCCATAGGGTCACAAAGAGTTGGACATGACTGAAACGAGTTAGCACGCACATAGTTGATTTACAATGTTGTATTATTTTCTGCTATACTGTAAAGTGAATCAGTTATGTTGTTGTTGTTTAGTCACTAAGTCATGTCCAACTCCTTTCTGACCCCGTGGACTGTAGCCCACCAGGCTTCTCTGTCCATGGGATAGCCCAGGCAAGAATACTGGAGTGGATTGCCACACCCTCCTCCAGGGGATCTTTCAGACACAGGGATCAAACCCAGGTCTCTTGATTGTCTTTCTTCACCCAGTTAGAGACTGGATTAAAAGAAGCAAGTTTAAAGTCCAATTGGCTGCAGGATCTGTAGTGCTTTCCTTCAGTAATCTTATTTTCAGTTCCTTTTACTATTCTATTTACTGAAAAGTTCCCAGCTCCACTTGTATCTTTGTATTTCTATTTAAAAATATACATGATATTTAACACTGTTCTAGAAGTTCTGATTAAAGAAATAAAATGTGAAAGTTAAGGGTTTTTATAAAATTTTATTTTCAAAGAAGAAATACATTAAATCTAGGAAAGTTAAAGAATTAAGTACACTTAGAATTAATGAGCGGAGAAGGCAATGGCACCCCACTCCAGTACTCTTGCCTGGAAAATCCCATGGACGGAGGAGCCTGGTAGGCTGCAGTCCATGGGGGTCACAAAGAGTCGGACACGATTGAGCGACTTCACTTTCACTTTTCACTTTCATGCATTGGAGAAGGAAATGGCAACCCACTCCAGTTTTCTTGCCTGGAGAATCCCAGGTACGGGGGAGCCGGGTGGGCTGCCGTCTATGGGGTCGCACAGAGTCAGACACGACTGAAGCAACTTAGCAGCAGCAGCAGCAGAATTAATGAGACAGCGAGAAACTAGGCATAAGATAAATATACACAATTCACTAGAAGTAACAAGTAGAAGAATGAAGGCAAAATAGCACACTCTTCAAAGTATAAAATAGAGTGAGGTCTTATTCTAAAGAGAAATGTGAAGAATCTGTCGGGAAAGCTGTGTAACTTCATTAAAAGATGTGAAAGATGACAGAGGTAACCACATCAGGCTAATACTTTTCTTGACTATTCTAATTGACTTGTGACTCTGTTGTACCTGTTAACTATTTTTAACCAATGTCTGGACTGTTCTTTCTTTCCAAATGAGTGTAATACAATTCTAATCAGAACTTTAAAAAATTATTTTTCATAAAATTGACAGTATATTGGAAATAAACAGAGGTGGAAGTAACTAAAACTTTTCAAAAAATATAATAATGAGGCTGGACCTTCAAACTAGTTATGAACTTAGAAATGCAGAGAGATGCAATCATTGAAATAATGTCATAGGTACACACATGAAAATAGATGTAATCAGTAAAACAAAATGAAGATTCTACTATATATTGGAGCATAAGACTTGATAAAGCAGATAATTCCTTAAGAAACTGGAGAGCAGTATGGAACTCCCTCGAGAAACTAAAAATAGAACTACTGAATGATCCAGCAATTCTATTTCTGTGTATTTATCCAAGAAAACAAAATCACTAATGTGAAAAGTTACATGCACCTTTATGTTTACTGTAGCATTATTTACAAGATATGGGCAAGATATGGAAGCAACTTAATTGTCCATCCCATAGATGAATAGATAAAAAATATATTGTGTGTATGTATGCACATGTGTATACACACACATATACACCTATACATACAATGTAACATTATTCTGCAATAAAAAAAGAATGAAATATTGTCATTTGCAACACCATAGGTAGACCTGGAGACTATTACACTAAGTGAAATAAGTCAGACAATAACAAATACCATATGAGTTCACTTCTATGTGGAATCTTAAAAAACAAAGCAAAGAAACAAAACAAAACTGAAATGGGCTAGTAGAGAACCAACTGGCAGTTGCCAAACAGGAGGAAGTAGGGAAATGGGCAAATAGGTGAAGAGGATTAAGAGTTACACATCCCAAATCTAGGCACACAGCCCAACATGCTTTCTTGTTTTTCTTTTCCAAAAGACAAAACCCAAATAAAGGTATGGGAAATATAATTAGCATAATCAGTATCTTAGAGGAGACACTTTTATAATTAATGTTTCATTTAAATGAAAATTTGATTCTCTGTGTGTGTACATGTGCAAGAGCTATTATTTTTTTCTGTATGAATATCTCTTACATGAACTCATAAGCTACTTGTATCCTACAATATAACTTTTTTTCTAAAAGTGAAGTGAATAGTCCATTTAATTGAGGATATTTATGTTGAATACT
This sequence comes from Bos mutus, assembly GCF_027580195.1. Classification (NCBI taxonomy): domain Eukaryota; kingdom Metazoa; phylum Chordata; class Mammalia; order Artiodactyla; family Bovidae; genus Bos; species Bos mutus. The sequence continues at coordinate 30,803,436 of NC_091630.1, read as the reverse complement.
GTTTATCTGAAATTTGGTTGTACAACAAAATTATAAATGCAAATATTTACGATTTTAAACATAGATGACTATATTCAAATTTGTAAATTCATATGCCATCTTTCAAGCTGATAGAAGGGGAGACATAGATACAATATGCTTAAACTTGTTGTACTATTGTATTTTTTTTTCTTTTAATTTTATTTTATTTTTAAACTTTAAAATATTGTTATTAGTTTTGCCAAATATCGAAATGAATCCGCCACAGGTATACCCACGTTCCCCATCCTGAACCCTCCTCCCTCCTCCTTCCCTTAACCTCCCTCTGGGTCGTCCCAGTGCACCAGCCCCAAGCATCCAGTACTGTGCATCGAACCTGGACTGGCGACTCGTTTCATACATGATATTACACATGTTTCAATGCCATTCTCCCAAATCTCCCCACCCTCTCCCTCTCCCACAGAGTCCATAAGACTGATCTATACATCGGTGTCTCTTTTGCTGTCTCGTACACAGGGTTATTGTTACCATCTTTCTAAATTCCATATATATGCGTTAGTATACTGTATTGGTGTTTTTCTTTCTGGCTTACTTCACTCTGTATAATAGGTTCCAGTTTCATCCATCTCATTAGAACTGATTCAAATGTATTCTTTTTAATGGCTGAGTAATACTCCATTGTGTATATGTACCACAGCTTTCTTATCCATTCGTCTGCTGATGGGCATCTAGGTTGCTTCCATGTCCTGGCTATTATAAACAGTGCTGCGATGAACATTGGGGTACACGTGTCTCTTTACCTTCTGGTTTCCTCAGTGTGTATGACCAGGAGTGGGATTGCTGGATCATAAGGCAGTTCTATTTCCAGTTTTTTAAGCAATCTCCACACTGTTATCCATAGTGGCTGTACTAGTTTGCATTCCCACCAACAGTGTAAGAGAGTTCCCTTTTCTCCACACCCTCTCCAGCATTTATTGCTTGTAGACTTTTGTATCGCAGCCATTCTGACTGGCGTGAAATCGTACCTCATAGTGGTTTTGATTTGCATTTCTCTGATAATGAGTGATGTTGAGCATCTTTTCATGTGTTTGTTAGCCATCTGTATGTCTTCTTTGGAGAAATGTCTATTTAGTTCTTTGGCCCATTTTTTGATTGGGTCATTTATATTTCTGGAGTTGAGCTGTAGGAGTTGCTTGTATATTTTTGAGATTAGTTGTTTGTCCATTGCTTCATTTGCTATTATTTTCTCCCATTCTGAAGGCTGCCTTTTCACCTTGCTAATAGTTTCCTTTGTTGTGCAGAAGCTTTTAAGTTTAATTAGGTCCCATTTGTTTATTTTTGCTTTTATTTCCAATATTCTGGGAGGTGGGTCATAGAGGATCCTGCTGTGATATATGTCGGAGAGTGTTTTGCCTATGTTCTCCTTTAGGAGTTTTATAGTTTCTGGTCTTCCATTGAGATCTTTAATCCATTTTGAGTTTATTTTTGTGTATTGTGTTAGAAAGTGTTCTAGTTTCATTCTTTTACAAGTGGTTGACCAGTTTTTCCAGCACCACTTGTTAAAGAGATTGTCTTTAATCCATTGTATATTCTTGCCTCGTTTGTCAAAGATCAGGTGTCCGTATGTGTGTGAATTGATCTCTGGGCTTTCTATTTTGTTCCATTGATCAATATTTCTGTCTTTGTGCCAGTACCATACTGTCTTGATAACTGTGGCTTTGTAATAGAGCCTGAAGTCAGGTAGGTTGATTCCTCCAGTTCCATTCTTCTTTCTCAAGATAGCTTTGGCTATTTGAGGTTTTTTGTATTTCCATACAAATTGTGAAATTATTTGTTCTAGCTCTGTGAAGAATACCGTTGGTAGCTTGATAGGGATTGCATTGAATCTATAAATTGCTTTGGGTAGTATACTCATTTTCACTATATTGATTCTTCCAATCCATGAACATGGTATATTTCTCCATCTATTAGTGTCCTCTTTGATTTCTTTCACCAGTGTTTTATAGTTTTCTATGTATAGGTATTTAGTTTCTTTAGGTATATATATTCCTAAGTATTTTATTCTTTCCATTGCAATGGTGAATGGAATTGTTTCCTTAATTTCTATTTCAGTTTTCTCATTATTAGCATATAGGAATGCAAGGGATTTCTGTGTGTTGATTTTATATACTGCAACTTTACTATAATCATTGATAGTTCTAGTAATTTTCTGGTGGAGTCTTTAGGGTTTTCTATGTAAAGGATCATGTCATCTGCAAACAGTGAGAGTTTTCCTTCTTCTTTTCCAATTTGGATTCCTTTTATTTCTTTTCCTGCTCTGATTGCTGTGGCCAAAACTTCCAAAACTATGTTGAATAGTAATGGTGAAAGTGGGCACCCTTGTCTTGTTCCTGACTTTAGAGGAAATGCTTTCAATTTCTCCCCATTGAGGATAATGTTTGCTGTGGGTTTGTCATATATAGCTTTTATTATGTTGAGGTATGTTCCTTCTATTCTGCTTTCTGGAGAGTTATTATCATAAATGGATGTTGAATTTTGTCAAAGGCTTTCTCTGCATCTATTGAGATAATCATATGATTTTTGTTTTTCAATTTGTTAATGTGGTGTATAACATTGATTGATTTGCGGATATTGAAGAATCCTTGCATGCCTGGGATAAAGCCCACTTGGTCATGGTGTATGATCTTTTTAATGTGTTGATGGATTCTTATTGCTAGAATTTTGTTAAGGATTTTTGCATCTATGTTCATCAGTGATATTGGTCTGTAGTTTTCTTTTTTTGTGGAATCTTTGTCAGGTTTTGGCATTAGGGTGATGGTGGCCTCATAGAATGAGTTTGGAAGTTTACCTTCCTCTGCAATTTTCTGGAAGAGTTTGAGCAGGATAGGTGTTAGCTCTTCTCTAAATTTTTGGTAGAATTCAGCTGTGAAGCCGTCTGGACCTGGGCTTTTGTTTGCTGGAAGATTTTTGATTACAGTTTCAATTTCCGTGCTTGTGATGGGTCTGTTAAGATTTTCTATTTCTTCCTGGTCCAGTTTTGGAAAGTTTTACTTTTCTAAGAATTTGTCCATTTCTTCCACGTTGTCCATTTTATTGGCATATAATTTTTGATAGTAGTCTCTTATGATCCTTTGTATTTCTGTGTTATCTGTTGTGATCTCTCCATTTTCATTTCTAATTTTATTGATTTGATTTTTCTCCCTTTGTTTCTTGATGAGTCTGGCTAATGGTTTGTCAATTTTATTTATCCTTTCAAAGAACCAGCTTTTGGCTTTGTTGATTTTTGCTATGGTCTCTTTTGTTTCTTTTGCATTTATTTCTGCCCTAATTTTTAAAAGATTTCTTTCCTTCTACTAACCCTGGGGTTCTTCATTTCTTCCTTTTCTAGTTGCTTTAGGTGTAGGGTTAGGTTATTTATTTGACTTTTTTCTTGTTTCTTGAGGTGTGCCTGTATTGCTATGAACTTTCCCCTTAGGACTGCTTTTAAAGTGTCCCACAGGTTTTGAGTTGTTGTGTTTTCATTTTCATTAGTTTCTATGCAAATTTTGATTTCTTTTTTGATTTCTGTGATTTGTTGGTTATTCAGTAGCGTGTTGTTCAGCCTCCATATATTGGAATTTTTAGTAGTTTTTCTCCTGTAATTGAGATCTAATCTTACTGCATTGTGGTCAGAAAAGATGCTTGGAATGGTTTCTATTTTTTTTTGAATTTACCAAGGCTAGATTTATGGCCCAGGATGTGATCTATCCTGGAGAAGGTTCCATGTGTGCTTGACAGAAAGGTGAAATTCATTGTTTTGGGATGAAATGTCCTATAGATATCAATTAGGTCTACATGGTCTATTGTATAATTTAACGTTTGTGTTTCCTTGTTAATTTTCTGTTTAGTTGATCTATCCATAGCTGTGAGTGGGGTATGAAAGTCTCCCACTATTATTGTGTTACTGTTAATTTCTCCTTTCATACTTGTTAGCATTTGTCTTACATATTGCGGCACTCCCGTGTTGGGTGCATATATATTTATAATTGTTATATCTTCTTCTTGGATTGATCCTTTGATCATTATGTAGTGACCATCTTTGTCTCTTTTTACAGCCTTTGTTTTAAAGTCTATTTTATCTGATATAAGTATTGCTACTCCTGCTTTCTTTTGGTCCCTATTTGCATGGAAAATCTTTTTCCAGCCCTTCACTTTCAGTCTGTATGTGTCCCCTGTTTTGAGATGGGTCTCTTGTAGACAACAGATGTAGGGGTCTTGTTTTTGTATCCATTCAGCCAGTCTTTGTCTTTTGGTTGGGGCATTCAACCCATTTACGTTTAAGGTAATTACTGATAAGTATGATCCCGTTGCCATTTACTTTATTGTTTTGGGTTTGAGTTTATACACTGTTTTTGTGTTTCCTGTCTAGAGAATATCCTTTAGTATTTGTTGGAGAGCTGGTTTGGTGGTGCTGAATTCTCTCAGCTTTTGCTTGTCTGAGAAGCTTTTGATTTCTCCTTCATATTTGAATGAGATCCTTGCTGGGTACAATAATCTGGGCTGTAGGTTATTTTCTTTCATCACTTTAAGTATGTCTTGCCATTCCCTCCTGGCTTGAAGAGTTTCTATTGAAAGATCAGCTGTTATCCTTATGGGAATTCCCTTGTGTGTTATTTGTTGTTTTTCCCTTGCTGCTTTTAATATTTGTTCTTTGTGTTTGATCTTTGTTAATTTGATTAATATGTGTCTTGGGGTGTTTTGCCTTGGGTTTTTCCTGTTTGGGACTCTCTGGGTTTCTTGGACTTGGGTGATTATTTCCTTCCCCATTTTAGGGAAGTTTTCAACTATTATGTCCTCAAGTATTTTCTTATGGTCTTTCTTTTTGTCTTCTTCTTCTGGGACCCCTACGATTCGAATGTTGTAGCGTTTAATATTGTCCTGGAGGTCTCTGAGATTGTCCTCATTTCTCTTAATTCGTTTTTCTTTTATCCTCTCTGATTCATTTATTTCTACCATTCTATCTTCTGAGTCACTAATCCTATCTTCTGCCTCTGTTATTCTACTATTTGTTGCCTCCAGAGTGTTTTTAATTTCATTTATTGCATTATTCATTTTATATTGACTCTCTTTTATTTCTTCTAGGTCCTTGTTAAACCTTTCTTGCATCTTCTCCATCTTTGTCTCCAAGCTATTTATCTGTGATTCCATTTTGATTTCAAGATTTTGGATCAATTTCACTATCATTATTCGGAATTCTTTATCAGGTAGATTCCCTATCTCTTCCTCTTTTGTTTGGTTTGGTGGGCATTTATCCTGTTCCTTTATCTGCTGGGTATTCCTCTGTCTTTTCATCTTGTTTAAATCGCTGAGTTTAGGATGTCCTTTCTGTATTCTGGCAGTTTGTGGAGTTCTATTTACTGTGGCATTTCCTCGCTCTGTGTGGGTTTGTACAGGTGGCTTGTCAAGGTTTCTTGGTTAGGGAAGCTTGTGTCAGTGTTCTGGTGAGTGGAGCTGTTTCTTCTCTCTCCTTTCGAAGACTTGGGTTGCTTTTCTGGGTGCCTGATGTCCTCTGCCGGCATTCAGAAGTTGTTTTGTGGAATTTACTTGGTGTTTAAATGTTCTTTTGATGAATTTGTGGGGGAGAAAGTGTTCTCCCCGTCCTACTCCTCCGCCATCTTAGCTCCTCCCCCTGTACTATTGTACTTATTTGGTAAACATTTATTATTTAAACATATTAATAGAAATATACCATGAAATGGTAGTTCTATGATATTAATTCAGTGACTTTTCCTAATTCAAAGGAGATCATTGAACAGTATATCATAAGTAATCAATTTTAAAACACATTCTGTTTTTAAAAATAGATTTAAAGAACAACTTTTGGGAAAAAATTCAGTATTTTTATTGTAGCTATACAATTGTGTATGTGTGTCAAAATATTAATACATAAAATTGATGCCTGAGAAGGGTGACTTTTATCATAAATTACACTTCAATAGACCTTACTTTAAGAAAACAAAAAAAATTTTGAGAGATTTTGGCTTGCTAATTAATAACATTAAAATGTAATATGTATATTTCCATGTTTAGAAGCATAAAGTTGAAACAAATCTATTCTCCCAAAAAAAATGACAGAAAGTCATTTTAAATTATTTGAAAAGATTATTCTCCTTATAACTAGAGGAATTAAACCTCAACTGCCCACCGCCCCAAATTTTCTTGTGTCACTGTGTAATAATTTCCCCCTTACCTCCAGCCCTCAGCAACCAGTTATAACATCTGTAAGTCTTTCCTTTGTTCAGAATGTCATATAAAAAAGTCATACAGTATGCAGACCTATAGTATGTGGCATGTATATTCTTTTACTTACAGTGCTTTTGAGATTCATCTGTGTTGTTTTATGTATCAACATTTCATTCCTTTTTATTGGTAAGTAACAGATTATTATATGAATGTACCAAATATATTTATTTGCCACTTTTGACTTTTTGTAATTAGGAAAGAAGATGGCATGAGCATTTGTGTGCAAGTCTTTTTATGGCCATATATTTCACTTCTCTTAGGTGAATGACTAGGAGTGAAATTACTGAGTGAATGTGTACTTTTATAAAAAATTGCTGCAATGTTTTCCAAAGTGTCTCTGCCACACTGCATTTTATCAGCAATGTGTAAAAGTTCCAGTTTCTCTTAACCTTTTCAAACCTGAAAATTTTTGCCTTTGAAATGAAAATTATTTTAATTTGATGTGTCAGTTCAGTGTGATGTTCTAATCAGCTGCTTTCCTAAGTGGATGACAGTGAAACTGACAGTTGCTCAGTCATGTCCTACTCTTTGTGACCACATGGACTGTAGTCCATGGAATTCTCCAGGCCAGTATACTGGAGTGGGCAGCCATTCCCTTCTCCAAGGGGTCTTCCCAACCCATGGATCAAACCCAGGTCTCCTGCATTGCAGGTGGATTATTTACCAGCTGAGTCACAAGGGGAGCCCTCCTAAATGGATAGTGGTATCTCATTTTAGTTTGCCTATTCTTAAGGATATTGCAAAAGTAGGAAGTCAAGAAACACCTGGGTAACAGGCAAATTTGGCCTTAGAATATGGAATGAAGCAGGGCAAAGGCTAATAGAGTTTTGCCAAGAAATGCATTGGTCATAGTAAACACCCTCTTCCAACAACACAAGAGAAGATTCTACACATGGACATCATCAGATGGTCAACACCGAAATCAGATTGATTATATTCTTTGCAGCCAAAGATGGAGAAGCTCTATACAGTCAGCAAAAGCAAGACCAGGAGCTGACCGTGGCTCAGATCATGAACACCTTATTTCCAAATTCAGACTTAAATTGAAGAAAGTAAAGAAAACCACTAGACCATTCAGTTATGACCTAAATCAAATCCCTTATGGTTATTTGTGGAAGTGAGAAGTGAGAAATAGATTTAAGGGATTAGATCTGATAGACAGAGTGCCTGATGAACCATGGATGGAGGTTCATGACATTGTACAGGAGACAGGGATCAAGACCATCCTCATGGAAAAGAAATGCAAAAAAGCAAAATGGCTGTCTGAGGAGGCCTTACAAATAGCTGTGAAAAGAAGAGAAGAGAAAAGGAGAAAAGGAAAGATATAAGCATCTGAATGCAGAGTTCCAAAGATAGCAAGAAGAGATAAGAAAGCCTTCCTCAGTGATCAATGCAAAGAAATAGAGGGAAACAACAGAATGGAAAAGACTAGAGATCTCTTCAAGACAATTAGAGATACCAAAGGAACATTTCATGCAAAGATGGGCTCGATAAAGAACAGAAATGGTATGGACCTAACAGAAGCAGAAAATATTAAGAAGAGGTGGCAAGAACACACAGAAGAACCGAACAAAAAAAAGCTTCACAACCCAGATAATCACTATGGTGTGATCATTGACCTAGAGCCAGACATCCTGGAATGTGAAGTCCTGTGGGCCTTAGAAAGCATCACTACGAACAAAGCTAGTGGAGGTGATGGAATTCCAGTTGAGCTATTTCAAATCCTGAAAGATGATGCTGTGAAAGTGCTGCACTCAATATGCCAGCAAATTTGGAAAACTCAGCAGTGGCCACAGGACTGGAAAAGGTCAGTTTTCATTCTAATCCCAAAGAAAGGCAATGCCAAAGAAAGCTCAAACTACCGCACAATTGCACTCATCTCACACGCTAGTAAAGTAATGCTCAAAGTTCTGCAAGCCAGGCTTCAGCAATATGTGAACTGTGAATTTCCATATGTTCAAGCTGGTTTTAGAAAAGGCAGAGGAACCAGAGATCAAATTGCCAACATCCACTGGATCATGGAAAAAGCAAGAGAGTTCCAGAAAAACATCTATTTCTGCTTTATTGACTATGCCAAAACCTTTGACTGTGTGGATCGCAATAAACGGTGGAAAATTATTCAAGAGTTAGGAATACCAGACCACCTGACCTGCCTCTTGAGAAACCTGTATGCAGATCAGGAAGACAGTTAGAACTGGACATAGAACAACAGACTGGTTCCAAATAGAAAAAAGAGTACGTCAAGGCTATATATTGTCACCCTGCTTATTTAACTTATATTCAAAGTACATCATGAGAAATGCTGGGCTAGAAGAAGCACAAGCTGGAATCAAGATTTCCAGGAGAAACATCAGTAACCTCAGATATAAAGATGACACCATCCTTATGGCAGAAATTGAAGAAGAACTAAAAAGCCTCTTGATGAAAGTGAAAGAGGAGAGTGGAAAAGTTGGCTTAAAGCTCAACATTCAGAAAACTAAGATCATGGCATCCGGTCCCATCACTTTATGGCAAATAGATGGGAAACAGTGGAAACAGTGACTGACTTTATTTTGGGAGGCTCTAAAAATCACTGCAGATGGTGATTTCAGCTTTGAAATTAAAAGACACTTCCTCCTTGGAAGGAGAGTTATGACCAACCTAGAAAGCATATTAAAAGCAGATGCATTACTTTGTCAACAAAGGTCTGTCTAGTCAAGGCTATGGTTTTTCCTGTGGTCATGTATGGATGTGAGAGTTGGACTATAAAGAAAGCTGAGCAGCAAAGAACTGATACTTTTGAACTGTGGTGTTGGAGAAGACTCTTGTGAGTCCCTTGGACTGCAAAGAGATCCAACCAGTTAATCCTAAAGAAGATCAGTCCTGAGTGTTCATTGGAAGAACTGATGTTGAAGCTGAAACTCCTATACTTTGGCCACCTCATGCGAAGAGCTGACTCATTTGAAAACACCCTGATGCCTTTCCTGCACTCTGGTGAGGTCAGGAGGAGAAAGGGACGACAGAGAATGAGATGGTTAGATGGCATCACTGGCTCAATGGACATGAGTTTGGGTGTACTCTGGGAATTGTTGATGGACAGGGAGACCTGGTGTGCTGCAGTTCATTGGGTTGCAAAGAGTCAGACACAACTGAGCGACTGAACTGAACTGAACTCATTAGACCAAGGACACATTCCAGGAGTTTGCAAGATGGTATAGCTTTAGGCCAATGGAGTTCTACACTGACTGCCTACCAATTTCTACCTTTTACTGTTATTGGACATCTTTGTTATAGGAGCAATGGTAGCTTTATAAAACTAACTGGTGTGCACTTTCTTTTGTTGTTGTTGTTTTCTGAAAAACTTTGTGTATAACTGATATTATTTTTTATTTAAATATTTGGTAGAATTCAGTGTAACTATTAGGGCTTTTAAGGTGGCACTAGTGGTAAAGAACCCACCTCCCAATTCAGAAAACATAAGAGATGCTGGTTTGATCCCTGAGTCAGAAGATCCCCTGCAGGAGGGCATGGCAACCCACTCCAGTATTCGTGCCTGGACAACCCCTTAGACAGAGGAGCCTGGCAGGCCACACTCCATAGGGTCTCAAAGAGTTGGACACAACTGAAGCAACTTGGTGATGGACAGGGAGGCCTGGAGTGTTGCAGTTCATGAGGTTGCAAAGAGTCAGACACGACTGAGTGACTGAACTGAACTGAAGCGACTTAGCATGCATATATTTGGGCCTGAAATTCTACTTTTACTGTGAACTTTATTTGTAGAAAAGAATTTACTGTCCATGTAATCTATTTCTTGTTTTATAGAAAGTTTTTACTTCTATCTCAGTTTTAAAGGATTTGTTAGTGAAGTAACACTCTTGTTATATACAAATAAAAATTATCTAGCTTACTTTCAATATACTAACATTAAAAGAAAAGAGAAATAGAAATAGAGGAGGCTACCTTACAAATTGGGTTTTGACCAACGTTAAGACTTAAACAATGTTGGGAAATCCCATGACACAGCACATCAGAAGTCCCTGTTGGGAAAAAGTCCCAGACAGCATGTTCCTTCCATTGGTGAGACTATAAAAATTGCTGTTTTAGTTCTTGCTTATAATCCCAGGAATCAAACTGATACACTTGTAAGTCTGTGAGAAAACTGAAGCTCTGTTTTCAGTTAATGCTGTTTGTTTTGTCTTGAAAAATGGACTGTTGTTAAGCTTGGGGCATGGTTGGCCAAACCTCCTCCAGGGGCTCAACAATCTCAAGTTTCATGCTCTATTTTATCTATAATCTGTGGTACCACAAGATTTGCACTCACAGCAGTCAGGTGGTCAGGGCATTCACGGTCAGGTCAGTGTCCAGCAAGGTTAGAACAAAGTCAAAGGACTGCTCTGCTTTGTCTCTGAAGCCTAAACAAGACTACCTATTTAATTTCCCTAACACTTGTAGAATGAGGTTTTGCAGTATATACCTTAAGGAGTTTTCCATTGCACCTGATTTTTCAAATTAGCTGGAATGAAGATTTTATTTAGAATATTGCATTAATATTATTGAAATATCTGTATTGTCTTTGATGGTAAATCCTTATCTAGTTTTGTAATTTGTATTCTCTTTCTTTGATTAGTCTACTAGGATCTTTATCAACTTTATTGATCTTGTCAAAGAACAAGGTTTTAGTTTTATCGATTTTTCTGTATTGTTTTTCTGTTTTTAATTTTTTGCTTTCTGTCTTATTTTCGCTATCCCTTTCCCTTCTGCTTGAAGTGGGTTTGGCTTGCTTTCACCTCCTAATTTCTTAAAACTTAGATTATTGACTTGAAACTTCATTATTTTCAGCTCAGTAACATAATACTGTAAAATTTTCTCTACTTGCTGTAAATACTCAGGTTGTTGACTTAGTTCAATTCAAAGACTTCAGATTCAATTTTGCTTTCTCCTTCACATTTGAGTTATTTAGAAATATGTCATTTAATATTCAAATATTTGATCAGTTTCTTGATAGTGGTTGTTATTTGTTTTTAGTAATTTTCTAAATAGGTCGACTGTGCTGAATCTTCATTGCTGCACAGGCTTTTCTCTAATTGTGAATGGGAGATACTCTTTAATTGTGGTGCATGGGCTTCTCAAGATGGTGGCTTCTTGTTGTAGAGCATAGGCTCTAGGGTTTACTGATTCAGTAGTTGAAATGCGAGGTCTCAGTAGTTGTGGTTTCTGGGCTCTAGCTGCTAAGTCACTTCAGTCGTGTCTGACTCTGTGCGACCCCATAGACGGCAGCCCACCAGGTTTCCCTGTCCCTGGGATTCTCCAGGCAAGAACGCTGGAGTGGGTTGCCATTTCCTTCTCCAATGCATGAAAGTGAAAAGTGAAAGTGAAGTTGCTCAGTCATGTCCGACCCTTAGCATGGACTGCAGCCTACCAGGCTCCTCTGTCCATGGGATTTTCCAGGCAAGAGTACTGGAGTGGGGTGTCATTGCCTTCTCCATCTGGGCTCTAGAGCACAGGCTTAATAGTTGTGGCACATGGGCCCATTTGCTGCATGGCAGGTAGGATCTTCCCTTACCAGGGATTGAACCCATGTCTCCTGCATTGGCAGACAGATTCTTCATCACTGAGCCACTAGGGAAGCCCCTGTTGTTTATTTTTAGTTTAATTTATTTTGGTCAGAGAACATACTTCATAAGATTCCAATTATTTTTAAACTGTTGAGATTGGTTTTGTGTCCCAGAATAGGGTCTTTTTCTTTGTGTCCATTAAAAAAAAAAATGTTGCTGAGTAATATATTTTATAAATGTCATATAGGAAAAATTTTTTGATAGAGTTGCCACCGTATGGCAGAAAGTGAAGAGGAACTAAAAAGCCTCTTGATGAAAGTGAAAGTGGAGAGTGAAAAAGTTGGCTTAAAGCTCAACATTCAGAAAACGAAGATCATGGCATCTGGTCCCATCACTTCATGGGAAATAGATGGGGAAACAGTGTCAGACTTTATTTTTCTGGGCTCCAAACTCACTGCAGATGGTGACTGCAGCCATGAAATTAAAAGACACTTATTCCTTGGAAGGAAAGTTATGACCAACCTAGATAGCATATTCAAAAGCAGGGACATTACTTTGACAATGAAGGTTCGTCTAGTCAAGGCTATTGTTTTTCCTGTGATCATGTATGGATGTGAGAGTTGGACTGTGAAGAAGGCTGAGCACTGAAGAATTGATGCTTTTGAACTGTGGTGTTGGAGAAGACTCTTGAGAGTCCCTTGGACTGCAAGGAGATCCAACCAGTCCATTCTGAAGGAGATCAGTCCTGGGATTTCTTTGGAAGGAATGATGCTAAAGCTGAAACTCCAGTACTTTGGCCACCTCATACGAAGAGTTGACTCATTGGAAAAGACTCTGATGCTGGGAGGGATTGGGGGCAAGAGGAGAAGGGGACGACAGAAGATGAGATGGCTGGATGGCATCACTGACTCGATGGACGTGAGTCTGAGTGAACTCTGGGAGTTGGTGATGGACAGGGAGGCCTGGTGTGCTGCCATTCATCGGGTTGCAAAGAGTCGGACATGACTGAGTGACTGATCTGATCTGAGATCTTCAGTATCTTTATTGATTCTCTGTATACTTAGTTACTAACTAAGAGAAGATTGTTGAGGACTCTCACTGTATTTGTGTCCTATGTATTATTTTGTTTGTTTAAGTTTTTGCTTCAGATAAAAATACATGAATAATACTGGATAATATTTAGTCTTATTTAGTAGATGTATTCATTTATCACTATCTACTATTCTACATTTTCTCCAGTAATATTCCTTTCTTTGAGATCTATTTATATTAGTGTGACCACCCCTAATTTTTATGATTAACGTTTTCATGGTATATTTTCTGTTCTTTTAGTTCATTAGATATTTTTAAATGACTTGTTGAGATATGGTTCACATATGTTAGAATTAACTCATTTTAAATATAAATTCAGAATTCTGTGAATTTTACAATAATCTAATTTTAGAACTTTTTCATCACTCCAAGAAGAGAACTCATATCCAGCAGCCATCAACTCATCTCAAGCATCATTAATAGCAGTCCTAGACAACTACCAATCTAATTTCAGGCTCTTGAGTTTTGCCTATCCTGGATATTTCCTATAAACAGAATCATTCAATATATCGTCTTTTGTGACTGGTATCTTTCATTGAGCATAATTTTTCAAGTTTCATGTGTGTCATAGCATTTATCAATACTCCATTTTCATTGCCAAATAACATTCAATTGTATGGAAGTACCACATTCTGTTTGTCCATTCATCAGTTGATAAACAACTGAATTTTGGGAGCCTTTTGCAGGAATAATACTATTTTAAGTTTGTGAATAATTGTGATCAATATTTAAGATTTCTAATTTTTCTTTATTTTGAGGCATTGTAGATTTACCTTCAGTTGCAAGAATTAATACAGAAACATTTGCATACTATTCATTCAGTTTCCTGCAATTGTAACAGCTTGCATAACTGGAATCCAGTGTAACAACAGGAAATAATCATTGAGATATTCCATTGAACTTATTCAGATTTCACAAATTTTACATGCATTCATTATAAGTGTCTGTGCATGTATTTAGTTGCATGCAGTTTACCACAAGTATAGATTCTTGTGACCATCACCACAGTCAAGATACAAAAAAACTCCATCAAAAAAATCCCTCGAACTACACTTTTATAGCCATAGTCATGTGCTGTCACACCCCCCATACAATATCACCAAACCTGGCAACTACTACCATATTTTTCATCTTTTTAATATTGTCATTTCAATAATGTTCTATAGGTGAAAATGTACAACATATAACCTTTATGAGATTTCTTTTTTTTTCTCACTTAAATTTTTGTTTTCACACATAATTACTTTGAGAGTCATAGAAGTTGTTTTGTACATCAATAATTTGTTCTTTGTATCGCTGAGTAGTTTGAACATTCTTTGTCATTGCCTTTCTTTGGGATTGGAATTAAAACTTACCTTTTCCAAGGCTGTGGCCACTGCTGAGTTTTCAAAACATGCTGATATATTGAGTGCAACACTTTCACAGCATCATCTTTTAGGATTTGAAATAGCTCAACTGGAATTTCATCACCTTCATTAGCTAAAGAGATGGGACTACCAGACCACCTGACCTGCCTCCTGAGAAATCTGTATGTAGGTCAAGAAGCAACAGTTAGAACTGTACATAGAACAGTTAGAAGTGTACATAGACTGATTCCAAATTGGGAAAGGAATACATCAAGGCAGTATATTGTCACCCTGCTTATTTAACTTACATGCAGAGTACATCATGCAAAATGCTGGGCTGGATGAAGCGCAAGCTGGAATCAAGATTATAAAGAGAAATATCAATAACTTCAGATATGCATATGACACCACCCTTATGGCAGAAAGCGAAGAAGAACTAAAGAGCCTCTTGATGAAAGGGAAAGAGGAGAGTGAAAAAATTGGCTTAAATCTCAAATTCAGAAATCTAAGATCATGCCATCCGGTTCCATCACTTTATGGCAAATAGATGGGGAAACAATGGAAACAGTGAGAGACTTTATTTTCCTGGGCTCCAGAATCACTGCAGATGGTGACTTCAGCTATGAAATTAGAAGACACTTCTTGGAAGACAAACTGTGACCAGCCTAGACAGCATATTAAAAAGCAGAGACATTACTTTGCCAACAAAGGTCTATCTAGTCAAAGCTATGGTTTTACCACTAGTCATGTACAAATGTGTGAGTATGTGTGTATGTATGTGTGTGTGTGTTTGTGTGTGTGTTAGTCACTCAGTTGTGTCTGACTCTTTGCGACCCCATGGATTATAGCCCTCCAGGATCCTCATTCCATGGGATTCTCCAGGCAAGAGTATTGGAGTGGGTTGCCATTTCCTTCTCCATACAACTGCCTCTGTGTGTGTGTGTGTGTGTGTGTGTGTGTGTGTTAGTCGCTGTCATGTCCGACTCTTTGTGACCCCATGGACTGTAGCCTGCCAGCCTCCTCTGTCTATGGAATTCTCCAGGCAAGAGTATTGGAGTGGTTTGCCATTTCCTACCAATGTGAGAGTTGGACTATAAAGAAAAGTTTCTTGGACTGCATGAAGATCCAACCAGTCCATCCTAAAGGAAATCAGTCCTGAATATTAATTGAAAGGACTGATGCGGAAGCTGAAACTCCAATACCTTGGCCACCTGATGCGAAGAACTGACTCATTGGAAAAGACCCTGATGCTGGGAAAGATTGAAGGCAGGAGGAGAAGGGGACAACAGAAGATGAGATGGTTGGATGTCATCACCGACTCAGTAGACATGCATTTGAGTAAGCTCTGGAAGTTGGTGATGGACAGAGAATCCTGGCATGCTGCAGTCCAATGGGTTGCAGAGTTGGACATGACTGAGCGACTGAACTGAACTGAACTAATTGTTGAATAGTATTCCATGATATGAATGTGCTACAATTTATTGAATCTTTCATCTGTTGTGAAGAATTTGAGTTTTCTCAAGCAGTTTTTGAAGATTATAGGTTTTTGTGTGACTAAAACTTCTTGTATCGCTGGCATAATGCTCAAGAGTACAATTACAGGTTGTATGGTAAGTACAATTTTAGTTTTCTAAGAGGCTATATTACTCTTTTCCAGAGTGGCTATACATTATACATTCCCGACAGCAGTATATGAGTGGTCCAGTTTCTCCATATCCTCATATTTGGTGGAGTCACTCTTTTTAAAGTGTGATGTAACAGATATAACATGGTATCTTACTGTGCATTTAATTTGCATATTCTCATGGTTAATAATGAGGAATATACATTTGTATACTTATTTTCAAATTTATACCCTTTCAGTATAATGTCTATTTATATCTTTTGCTCACTTGCTATTTTTTTTTTTTTTTTGCCTTTTTTACTGGTTGAGGTTAAGAAGTCTTTATGTTTTCTACATACAAATACTTTGTCAGATATGTGGTTCGGTTCAGTGCAGTTACTCAGTTGTGTCCAGCTCTTTGGGACCCCATGAACCGCAGCATGCCAGGCCTCCCTGTCCATCACCACTCCTGGAGTTCACCCAAACTCATCCCCATTGACTCAGTGATGCCATCCAACCATCTCATCCTCTGTCATCCCCTTCTCCTCCTGCCCTCAGTCTTTCCCAGACCAGGGTCTTTTCAAGGAGTCAGTCAGTCAGATCAGGTGGCCAAAGTATTGGACTTTCAGCTTCAGTATCAGACCTTCCAAAGAACACCCAGGACTGATCTCCTTTAGGATGGACAGGTTGGATCTCCTTGCAGTCCAAGGGACTCTCAAGAGTCTTCTCCAACACCGCAGTTCAAAAGCATCAATTCTTCGGTGCTCAGCTTCACAGTCCAACTCTCACATCCATACATGACTACTGGAAAAATCATAGCCTTGACTAGACAGACCTTTTTTGACAAAGTAATGTCTCTGCTTTTTAGTTCGCTGTCTATGTTGGTCATAACTTTCCTTCCAAGGAGTAAGTGTCTTTTGCTTTCATGGCTGCAGTCACCATCTGCAGTGATTTTGGAGCCCAGAAAAATAGAGTCAGCCACTGTTTCCACTGTTTCCCCATCTATTTGCCATGAAGTGATGGGACTGGATGCCATGACCTTAGTTTTCTGAATGTTGAGCTTTAAGCCAACTTTTTCACTCTCCTCTTTCACTTTCATCAAAAGGCTCTTTAGTTCTTCACTTTCTGCCATAAGGGTGGTGTGGTATGAAAATATTTTCCATATTATACCTTATCTTTTTATCTTTTTATTCAATATCTTCTGCATCACTAAAGTATTTAATTTTGATGAGACCCACTTTATCAATTATTTTCTTCTGAATCATGGTTTTGAATTAAATCTAAAACTTCATTTAACCTACATCCCTCAAATTTACTTTTATATGTTTTCAAAGTGTTTTATAATACTTTTATGTTTCACATGTAAGTCTGTCATGAAGCTTGGGCTAATGTTTTTTCATAATTATGAAAATTATGTAAAAATGTAAATATGTAAAAATTCACACAAATATGTAAAATTATGAAATTTTACATTGTCATTTTTTGCCTATCATTTTCCATTTGCTTCAGCATCACTTGTTGAAAAGGCTATGGCTTATTCGCACTTCATTCTTCTTTTTCAATTGTTTTAAATTTTCTGTATCTTTACCTTTCCATATACATTTATAATTGCCTTGTCAATATTCTTGAAAACAATTTGCTGAGAATTCAACAGGAATTGTATTAAATACACATTTGATAGTTTTGAGGATCATTTTGTGAAGAATTGTCTTCTTTATTATGCTAAGTCTCCAATTAAGGAATGTGGTATGTTGGTCTATTTATTTATGTCTTTTATTTCTTTCATTGCATTGTGTAATTTTTTTGAGATAGACCCTGTAAGCAATGTACTGAAACTATACCTCAGAATTTACTTTTATTTCAAACAATTTTAAATTGCATTGTGATTTTAAACTATTTTAATTTCCACATATTCATTGTTACTGTTTAGAAATATGAATGATTTATGTTCATCTTGTATCCAGTGACTTGGCTGAATGTGTTTATTTATTCTAGAACTCTTTTTATCCACTGGTTGAGATTTTCTACATAAATAATCTTGTCACCTTCACATAGGACAGTTACTTTCTTTCCAATATGTTTCTTTCATTTATTTTCTAAGCTTTATTGCATTCTCTAGAACATGAATGAGAGTGATGTGTCATGTGCCTAATCTTAATGAAAGTCATCCAGTGGTTCAACATTAAATGTGATGTCAATTGTATTATAGGTTTTTGGTATATAACCTTTATCAAGTTGAGGGTATTCCATTTGTTCCTAATTTGCTGAGAGCTTTTATCACGAATATGTGCTGGATTTTGTCAAATGCTTTTTCTGTGTCCATTGATTTGATTATTTAAATTTTCTTCTTTAGCCTGTTGAGATGGTGGATTACATTGATTTTTCAAATGTTGAACTAACCTTATGTAACTCATAATAAATCTCACTGGATAATGATATATAATTCTCTTCTTATTTTCTGGATTTAATATGCTAATATTTTATTGAGAATTTTGCATCTAAGTTCATGAGATAGATTTGTTTGTAGATTTTGTTTTTGATTTTGTATTTTTGTTTTTCTACTGACTTAATGCTTTTGAACTGTGGTGTTGGAGAAGACTCTTGAGAGTCCCCTTGGACTGCAAGGAGATCCAACCAGTCCGTTCTAAAGGAGATCAGTCCTGGTGTTCTTTGGAAGGAATGATGTAAAGCTGAAACTGCAGTTCTTTGGCCACCTCATGCAAAGAGTTGACTCATTGGAAAAGACTCTGATGCTGGGAGGGATTGGAGGCAGGAGGAGAAGGGGACAACAGATGATGAGATGGCTGGATGGCATCACCGACTCGATGGACATGAGTTGGTGATGGACAGGGAGGCCTGGTGTGCCGCGATTCATGGGGACGCAAAGAGTCGGACATGGCTGAGTGACTGAAGTGAACTGAATCTGGTTTTATTATTAGGGTAATACTAGCCTTGAAAAATGAGTTGAGAAGTGTTCCCTCCTCTTATTTTCTGGGGAAAAAAATGAGCAAAATTGTTGCAGTTCTTTATATGTTTAGTAAAATTCTCTCTTAAAGAATCTAGATCTGGATTTTTTTTGTCAGGTTGCTGCAGTCCATGGGGTTGCAAAGAGTCAGACATGACTGAGCAACTGAACTGACTGACTGAAATTACAAGTTTAATTTTGAATTGGTGGTAGTACTATTCAGCTATTCTATTTATCTGTGTTAAAATTTGGTAGTTGAATACACACACATATTGTATCTAAAGTATAAACCTGGATTTCTATGAAGCATGTGTTTAGATAAAAATGACACTATTCAGCAGCAAAGGGGGAAAGAGAACACTAAGTGTGACTACTTCTCTTATATGCCTTGAAAATTCTTTAGTGTGTCTGGCTTCTGAGAAATTGGACTATGTAACACAATACGTAGCCTCTTAATGCTCTTGTTAAAACCATGTAGGATTGTATGTTCTGTAGGCCATTGACTTTCAAACATCTAATCAAGAGCAGAGTCAGAAATCTGTGACAAAAAAAGTACAGTCTGGTCAGTGTCACTATCTGTACACCCCATACACAGAGTATTCATGACTTGAATAGAGTGAAATAGTGCTTTTGATGCCATCCATAAATGGATTATTTTTGTTGTTAAGATAGTATATCTACTTATATTGCAGAACATAATAGAAAGCTTATTAGTTTTTCATTTTGACCGTGTTTAAAGATGCTGATTTTTCTTGGGACTGTGGAATACATTCCTGACCAGACATAAATAACATCAGTGGTTTCTGAAAGGGTTCATTAAACTAATTGCACTGCATATTATTTGACTTTAAGGCAAAGTGTGAAAAGAGGAGAGTCTTTGTTGAAATACATTTAAAGAATTCTTTGTTAAAACATATTTTTTAAAAACTATGAGAGGAGGATACAGTTACAAAAGAATAACTCAAAAACCTTTTGACTAGTGTACCTTCCCTCATTCCCAAAAGCATTTTTGGTGGCTAATTTCTGTAGCACACACGTTGAGAAATTTTGTAAAGAGGGATTACTTTATATAATCAGCATCATTTATTATCTATAGTTTGAAATGTGCTTGTGGATTCAACGATAAATCCAGTGTGGCTCATTTTCCAAATTCTTATAATTTGTGGAATGTATATAATAAGATGAAATCAGTATTAAGTGCCAAAAGAAGAGTTTAACAGAGAAATAACCTTCAACTAAGAAAACTGAAGAACTCTGAAGGAAATATAACTTTAGATGGACCTTAAATAAAGAAAAGAATTAAAGCATTTGATAATGGTATGAGATAGAGTTATTGACAATTTACATTAAAAATATGAATGAATGCTTAGATACAGAAAGATAGGGTATGTATCAAGTTTATATTCATTTATTTTCTTGATAAACAATTTCAGTGTATACATACTTTTCATCAGTCATTGTGCTCAGCATTAGGGACTTACTGACCTATTTCAATGAAAATATAAAATAATACTGAAGATAGAAAACTTACTATCAAATAACATAATAAGTTATGTGATAACAATATTCACAGGTGCTCTGTGAGGGCAGAGAAGGAGAATGAGAATTTATATTAACCTTGAAACTTTAAGGCTAGCTTCACAAATTAAGAAAATGTTAAAAACATGGTACTTATTTCAGTCTTAAAGAGTAGTATGTGAAAAGACCCTGAGTTAAAATGAAAGAATGAATTTTAGAAATTAATTAGAGCTCAGTATAAAACAATTAACCTGATAGCACAATCTTGGAGAACTAGGAAGCATGAGGAGTGACTCTTATCTCAGTCCCAGAGAAAGAGGGTCAAAAGAAGTAAAAGAAGGAGAGTGGGGAAAAAGTGAGAGAGTGAGAGAGCAAGAAAGAGAAAGCAGTAAAATTAGGAGAAAGTGGGAGAATTGTGGTGTTTGCCAGGTGATGATTTGAAAAATCATGGGTTTGGATTTGACTGTGTCTACAGACTCTTGAAAGTCCCTTGGACTGCAAGGAGATCCAACCAGTCCATCCTAAAGGAGATCAGTCCTGGGCATTCATTGGAAGGACTGATGCTGAAGCTGAAACTCCAATATTTGGCCACCTCATGCGAAGAGTTGACTGACTGGAAAAGACCCGGATGCTGGGAGGGATTAGGGGCAGGAGGAGAAGGGAATGACAGAGGATGAGATGGCTGGATGGCATCACCGACTCGATGGACATGAGTTTGAGTGAACTCCGGGAGTTGGTGATGGACAGGGAGGCCTGGCGTGCTGCAATTCATGGGATTGCAAAGAGTTGGACACGACTGAGCGACTAAACTGAACTGAACTGATAGTTACTAAAGACGAGAGAAAACAGATCATACCGCCAAAGATGACATCTGTTGTTGGAAATGCTAATTTTGAGAAAATTGAGAACCAGAGATCCACCAAGGACAGCAATGAGGATCTCAGAAGAGAGTTATAAACCAAAGGAATAAGCTCAGAATAGTTCTAGGCTCTTTTTAAAAAAATGGTAAAGACTTCTGGTTCTTTTAATTTTCTTACACTTAATTGAGTTTTTTTAATATAAATTTATTTATTTTAATTGGAGGCTAATTAGTTTACAATATTGTATTGGTTTTGCCATACATTGAGTTTTAAGACAATCTTGTAAGGGTTATAATCATATTCTTTCAGGTAGTATCTATAAAAATAAAACATTGCATTTATTTAATGCCAATTTATGATTTAGTTATTTCTCTAGAAAATTGTATAAATAAAAGCAATTTTAGCAAAGATTAATTATGGCAGATCACACTGTTTTATTGTCCGTATCCTATATTGAATGTGCAATGAACTTTGATGCTATTATTAATTTAATATGCTCATTCAAATTTATTAATTACTCAAATGGCATGTCTTAAATTCTTTTTGGAAATAAATATCATAGGTTAAAAGTTATGACATTTATTGTTATCATTATTGTTATTGATATAATACTCCTAAAATCCAAGTTAATAATTACACTTTCACAACATAAAATCATGAGTATGGCTGTTTCAAGTGTAAAATGCAGAAGATAACAGACAAATTGAAACCTTATTGCTAGAAATTCTTTATCAGGTTGCTCTTTTTTTTTTTTTGATACATCTTTTGGCACCCTCTGAAATTATCTTACTAATTTGTTTATGTTTTCTTATTTGTTTGTAAGACCACAGATCTTGTTGGTGTTGTTTACAATTATGTTTCCAGCCCTTAACATCAGTGTTTGTCACATAGTAAATGCTCAGTAAATAAAGAGTATGCTTAATCTCTTTCAGTCTTTGTGCCAGTACCATACTGTCTTGATAACTGTGGCTTTGTAGTAGAGCCTGAAGTCAGGTAGGTTGATTCCTCCAGTTCCATTCTTCTTTCTCAAGATAGCTTTGGCTATTCGAGGTTTTTTGTAAGACAGAAATATAGATCAATGGAACAAACTAGAAAGCCCAGAGATAAATCCACGCACGTATGGACACCTTATCTTTGACAAAGGAGGCAAGAATATACAGTGGATTAAAGACAATCTCTTTAACAAGTGATGCTGGGAAATCTGGTCAACCACTTGTAAAAGAATGAAACTAGAACACTTTCTAACACCATACACAAAAATAAACTCAAAATGGACTAAAGATCTAAACATAAGACCAGAAACTATAAAACTCCTAAAGGAGAACATAGGCAAAACACTCTCTGACATACATCCCAGCAGGATCCTCTTTGACCCACCTCCAAGAATATTGGAAATAAAAGCAAAAATAAACAAATGGGACCTAATTAAACTTAAAAGCTTCTGCACATCAAAGGAAACTATTAGCAAGGTGAAAAGGCAGCCTTCAGAATGGGAGAAAATAATAGCAAATGAAGCAACTGACAAACAACTAATCTCAAAAATTTACAAGCAACTCCTACAGCTCAACTCCAGAAATATAAATGACCCAATCAAAAAATGGGTCAAAGAACTAAATAGACATTTCTCCAAAGAAGACATACAGATGGCTAACAAACACATGAAAAGATGCTCAACATCACTCATTATCAGAGAAATGCAAATCAAAACCACTATGAAGTATCATTTCACACCAGTCAGAATGGCTGCGATCCAAAAGTCTACAAGCAATAAATGCTGGAGAGGGTGTGGAGAAAAGGCAACCCTCTTACACTGTTGGTGGGAATGCAAACTAGTACAGCCACTATGGATAACAGTGTGGAGATTGCTTAAAAAACTGGAAATAGAACTGCCTTATGATCCAGCAATCCCACTGCCGGGCATACACACTGAGAAAACCAGAAGGGAAAGAGACACGTGTGCCCCTGTGTTCATCGCAGCACTGTTTATAATAGCCAGGACATGGAAGCAACCTAGCTGCCCATCAGCAGACAAATGGATAAGAAAGCTGTGGTACATATACACAATGGAGTATTACTCAGCCATTAAAAAGAATACATTTGCATCAGTTCTAATGAGATGGATGAAACTAGAGCCTATTATACAGAGTGAAGTAAGCTAGAAAGAAAAATACCAATACAGTATACTAACGCATATATATGGAATTTAGAAAGATGGTAACAATAACCCTGTGTACGAGACAGCAAAAGAGACACTGATGTATAGAACAGTCTTATGGACTCTGTTGCAGAGAGAGAGGGTGGGAAGATTTGGGAGAATGGCATTGAAACATGTATAATATCGTGTATGAAATGAGTTGTCAGTCCAGGTTCAATGCACGATACTGGATGCTTGGGGCTAGTGCACTGGGACGACCCAGAGGGATGGTATGGGGAGGGAGGAGAGAGGAGGGTTCAGGATGGGGAACACATGTATACCTGTGGCGGATTCATTTTGATATTTGGCAAAACTAATACAATTTGTAAAGTTTAAAAATAAAATAAAATTTAAAAAAAAGAAAAAAGAATCTCTTTCAGTACCAAGAGGTGATTCTCACTGGCTTTATAATAGAATGAATCCATATGGGCCTACTTTCAAGTGACCACAGTAGCTTCATATAGGGATAACAGTGAGTTATATTTAAGAAATATCTCTGTTAGTATTTAATAAATTAATTATCATAAGTAGTTAATTTAATGTAATCTTCTAGTTGTCACATAATCTCACACCTCCTGATAACATGTGAAATATATTGCATATATATGGAAATTCATTTACTAGATTGCTCCATAAGTCACAAAGTCATATTGTATAAATCATATTTAAATAGTGAGCAATACTAAGAGCAATTTGGAAATTCCATGTGACCCCCTTATAACCAATGAAGCTAAATAGTTTTCTTCTCTGGTGGCAGATGGGTCTTTGGTACACTTGCTTTCTATTTCTTGGTTTGTCTACTGTTACGCTTCATGAGAATAAGCACTGATCTGTTAGGAATATCTGTTTGGTTCCACCTCTGTTAAATTGTCATTTTTTTTCTCAACCTCATGCATATTTTGCTTCTAGATAATTCTGCTCTAACATCTTCAGTTCTAGCTTTCTCAATTCCTGAAGCTGAATTTAGTTTATAAACTGTTGTTCCACATTAACTATTACTTGCTTTTTTACTCCATTCTGTTGCTGGAATTATTTTTGATGTTGCTGAGAAAAGTGGAAAGTTTATCATTTTTATTGTCTGTATCATCTTCTTTCCTCTCACACTTTTCTTGATGTGCTTGTTGAGTTGCTTCTCATCTTTTGGATTTTCTAAGGGTCATTCTCCATACTGTATACTTTAGTCTTTTACAACCATCCATATATTATAGTCTCTCTATATGTAGAAATGTGTGCAGCCTATCAAAAATAATTTAAACTTTCCCTAATGGATGTTTATGCTCAGTGAATTAGGGAAATGAAGAGCATAAAATTATAAATCAAAATCTGGCATGCTATGTACCGAAAATATAATTGTACCAAATCCAAATTTTTTTCATTGAATTTTTGTTTAAACCAAGCCACCCAGAAAGCAAACAAAATTAAATATAACCTGGATACTGAACTTTCTGAAAGAAATGAAGTAAATTTTTAAAAGATGAATTTTAAAATTAAGCATGCATTTTACAAATATTTATTTACTCAATTCAGATTCATTAAAAAAAAAAAAAAAACAGCCAGCTCTACTTATGAACAGTTGCACTAAGAACAGAGGAAATAAGACACTGATTCAGTTCAGTTCAGTTGCTCAGCTGTATCCAATTCTTTGTGACCCCATGATCTGCAGCATGCCAGAATCCCTGCCCTTCATCAACTCCCAAAGCTTGCTCAAACTCATGTCCATCAAGTCAGTGATGCCATCCAACCATCTCATCCTCTGTCATCCCCTTCTCCTGCCTTCAATATCTCCCAGCATCACGATCTTTTCCAGTGAGTCCATTCTTTGCATCAGATGGCCAAAATATTGGAGCTTCAACTTTAGCATCAGTCCTTCCAATGAATATTCAGTACTGATTTCCTTTAGGACTGACTGGTTTGATCCCATGCAGTCCAAGGGACTCTCAAGAGTCTTCTCCAACACTAGTTCAAAAGCATCAATTCTTTGGGGCTCAGCTTTCTTTATGGTCCCAACTCTTACATCCATACATGACTCCTGGAAAAGCCATAGCTTTGGCTAGATGGGCCTTTGTTGGCAAAGTAACGTCTCTGCTTTTTAATATGCTGTCTGAGTTGATTATAGCTTTTCTTCTAAGGAGCAAGTGTCTTTTAATTTCATGGCTGCAGTTACCATCTGCAGTGATTTTGGAGCCCAGGAAAATAAAGTCTCTCACTGTTTCCATTGTTTTCCCATGTGTTTGCTATGAAGTGATGGGACCAGATACCATGATCTTATTTTTTTGAACGTTGAGTTTTAAGCCAGCTTTTTTCAGTCTCCTCTTTTATTTTCCTCAAGCAGCTCTTTAGTTCCTCTTTGCTTTCTGCCATAAGGGTGGTGTCATCTGCATATCTGAGGTTGTTACTATTTCTCCTGGCAATCTTGATTCCAGCCTGTGCTTCATCCAGCCCAGCATTTCACATGATGTACTCTACATATGAGTTAAATAAGCCGGGTGACAGTATATAGCCTTGATGTACTCCTTTTCCAATTTGCAACCAGGGTGTCGTTCAATGTCCAGTTCTAATTGGCTTCTTGACCTACATACAGATTTCTCAGGAGGCAGGTAAGGTGGTCTGGTATTCCCATCTCTTTAAGAATTTTCCACATTTGTTATGATCCACAAAGTCAAAGGCTTTACCATAGTCAATGAAGCAGATGCTTTTCTGGAATTCTCTTGCTTTTTCTATGTTCCAATGGATGTTGGCAATTTGATTTCTCATCCTCTGCCTTTTCCAAATCCAGCTTGAACATCTGAAAGTTCTCAGTTCACGTACTGTTGAAGTGTGGCTTGGAGAATTTTGAGCATACTTTGCTAGTGTGTGTGATGAGTGCAACTGTGCAGTAGTTTGAACAATCTTCGGCATTGCCCTTCTTTGGGATTGGAATGAAAAATGACCTTTTTCAATCCTATGGCCACTGCTGAGTTTTCCAAATGTGCTGGCATGTTGAGTGCAGCACTTTGACAGCATCATCTTTTGGGATTTGAAATAGCTTATATGGAATTCCATCACCTCCACTAGCTTTGTTCATAGTGATACTTCCTAAGGCCCACTTAACCTCACACTCCAGGATGTCTGGCTCTAGGTAAGTAATCACACCATTTTGATTATCTGGGATCATTAAGATATTTTTTGTATAGATCTTTTGTGTATTCTTGCCACCTCTTCTTAATGTATTCTGCTTCTGTTAAGTCTGTACCATTTCTGTATGGTTAGGTCCATACCATTTCTGTATCAATTTAATACACTGATAGGGATAAGTTAAAGAGAATTCATTCTAAAGCTGGTGGAGAAATGAGAAACATATGTGACAGAAGCCACCTTGTTCATCTTGCTTGCTGTATGCCGCTAAGTCACTTCAGTCGTGTCCGACTCTGTGTGACCCCATAGACGGCAGCCCACCAGGCTCCCCCATCCCTGGGATTCTCCAGGCAAGAACACTGGAGTGGGTTGCCATTGCCTTCTCCAATGCATGAAAGTGAAAAGTGAAAGTCAAGTCGCTCAGTCGTGTCCGACTCCTAGCGAGCCCATGAACTGCAGCCTACCAGGCTCCTCCATCCATGGGATTTTCCAGGCAAGAGTACTGGAGTGGGGTGCCATTGCCTTCTCTGTTGTTCATCTTAGAATCCATGAAAATTGGATTTCACAATAATGTTGCCAAGCCCACTGTATACATTCTTGGGCACAGTGATACAATGAATGTGAATTCGTAATTTTTGTGCTGTGACAGGTGGTCATCCACTAAAAGCGATGGCTAGCTCCCAAGCATCCTAGGAAATGTGAGTTTAGGGGAATAAAAGGGAAGGATGTAGGATAAAATGTTTTTGTTTCACTATCTACACTTCACTACTGATTACATTTGCAAGATGGATATTCTAATCTCCCCCTACCTGTCTCTGAGATGAATGACTGCCAAGCATTGAGAGAAGAGTTGTAATCTCCTGCCCCAACATACGTGCACACACACACACACACACACACACACACACCCCAAGTGGTCTAGTTTGTCTTCCTATGAAGAAAGAAAGAAAAGTATAGGCTTTGAAGATTGGGAAAGATATGCCATATAGTGGTATTAGGAAACCTTTTCTAGAATTCTGCTTCACGATGTAATAGTCTTTTGAGAGCATTTCACCTTGGCTTTATAACACATATCTACTATTTAAATAGATTTATAGGGTGGTATTTTTTGTTGAATTAAATCAGAAAACCTGCTTTGCTGGAAATCTTCAAAAGATTATAGAGCTTTGAAAGTTATTTCATCTGTTAATCATGACCAATATCTGGGGCATAGTTTTAAATATTTGCTTTAAGGAGATTATGCAATAATCTCTGTGACTAGATACCTGGTGACTATATATACAAAATACAATCTGTTTTCTATCAATTGAAGCAGAACTCTAGTGCCTTATAGTATTGTAATGAAAGCTAATCATACAAATGTACAATGCTATGAAATTACATTAAAATAGTGCTTGTTCTAGGAAATAGTGAAATCTTCCATTGAATGTGAAATGTTAAAAATATATAACATGGAAAAAACTATATCAATTGCTTTAAAGTCTGTTTTGTAATTATTACCATATCAATACATACATAGGTTATGCAGTGACCAACAGTATTAGCTAAGCAGCCATTATGTTTATTATTATCTACTTAATAAATTTGGGAGAATCAAAAAAAATTTTTTTTTTGAGAATCAAAAATTACATTTAGTTTCCAGTTGATTTTACTCCTATATGCAACCTGATTGGAACAGCTTATTTTGAAATTATGCTATTCTATGATTGACTTTTCTATGCATAAAACTATTTCACTTGTGCTTAAAAAGGTAGCAGTGAAAAGTTATGAATATTGTATACAGGTAAACTTTTTTGGGTCCCAATTCAGTGGCAATGTTTACTACTGAAAAGCTTTTTAAATTTGTTTGTTGTTGTCTTCCATAATTCAGGTTATCTGGAATGAATATACCACCACCAATTATCAGCAACAAAAACTGGCTCAGACTGCATTTTGTTACAGACAGCAATCATCGATACCGTGGATTTAGTGCTCCGTATCAAGGTATATTTAACTAATACCTCTGCCTCTTTTGACGTGTAAAATGATTTTGGTATACATAACTGCATTTTATGTTAGAGGCAAAATATCTTTATCTTAAAACATGGTAATTTGAGTAAGCAAAAATGACCATTTTATTGCTAAGGCAATATTGTGATCATAACTAAATTGCAGTATAAAAGTTAGTTGGGTTTTATAGCACACTGTCCAGAATAAAGAATATTATAACCTCCAAAAGATAATGTGTAACATGTAATATTTATCTTTAAGAAAGTGCTTCAGCAGTGGGACATGCTACCCAAACATGTACCACAAAACACTGCAGAAAATTCTGAACAGAGTCTTCATCAATTGAAATCCATTTCCATATACAGTGTTTTTGTGGATGCTATTTTAGTTAACCTTGTTAAGATTGCCGTCTACCATTTTTATTAACAGGTATAATTTTGAATAAGTGAGATATAGTATTTGCTATGTTAACTTAAAAAAACTCTGTTTAGAACTTGATTATTATGAGGATGGAGTATTAATAAAAATGTGCTTTCTGTAATGTTTAGTAATATTATGTGGATTTAGTGCATTTTATCCTCAGACTACTTATTTAAATAATTCATTTCATTCTCAGCAGTGTATTAGCTACTATTCAGTGAACATTGCCACAGTTACATATTTCCATTTATCTATTTTTTTACAATACTTTCCTTTTTAGTAATCTTCAGTATTAAGCACTTTGGGAATTTAATATGATGGCTTTCAGCAGCTTATAGTTAATAACTGAAATAGTGTTAGACTACATATTGTTTTCTGGAATACAGATTTCAACAATTTATATTTTGTATACCAGTAACCTTTCTACAGCTACCCTGTCAATACGTTTCTCATAATAATAGCAAAAGATTAATATGATTGGAATTTGTAATAGTGTATTGGGTGTCACTATAATAAAAATTCCAAAGATTTTAACTCAAGATATTAGACAAAGTCCACTGTAGAAAAATCTATAATTTCTATTGTAAAGTTGTTGATTCAAATGGAAACATGAATACAGATTTTCTCTTAAATCTGTGCATTGTATTAACATCTCTTACGATAGCATATATTTTTAAAATGAAAATTAAATATCTATAGAAATTTTTTCCTTTATTTTATTAAAAATAACTGGGCATATTACTTAAATCTTATGATTTTTAGCCAGTGTCATTTTAAAATTTGCAATCACATTTTGCTGCATTTTTACTTAAATTTTAAAAATTTTTGTGTGCTTCAGAAATAAGAGGACTCTTTAAGTGAAAATAAATAGTTTGTGTAGAGCCTCTTTATTTCTGGGTTCACCCTTTTCCTTATGGAGTTTTCCACTCACATGATTTTATGGCTCTGATTTCCCTCTACAATGAGTTAAAGCAGATGGCATGGCAGATATTCAAATGATTATCATCTTTGACTCATGTGGTGATCCTTTCTGCTCGATTCATGGAATCCTTCAGTAAGATGTACTCTTTATCTGAATAGAAATAAAGTAGCACTTATTTTATATTGAAATGTACAACTTGCAGAGAGAAAAAAAAAAAAAACATAGATGTCCTGTCTTAAAAAATAAAGTGGTATTTCATTTGCTGTATGCTGTATGGTTTCATAAAAATGGTATCTTTAGATAGATTGTTTTCCATTACAAGACAGTAGTACAAAATTGTTAGTAAATTTGTGTACTTAATTATCAATATTCTACTGACTGGTCTTAAATTGACTTTTATAGTACGTTCAAGATTCAGTTTGATTTTCCTGCATTGCCTATCCAGTTTCAGCACTGAAAAGTAACATATAAAAAAATTTACTGTAGAAAAATAGGAAGTGTTTTATGGGATATGAATTATTTCTATTTTTAGCAGGAAAAGGAGCTCAAATGAGGATGACTTTAGATATAATCTGTATCTTCACACTATAGAGGGAATAAGGTGGCCTGAGAAAATGTAAGCTATAATTTTATAATAAAATCAAGGAAAAGTTTTAATATATAAAAGCATACCTTTGCACTGTATCCTTTTAAAACTTTCCTGATTCAGCCTTGAGTTTTTCAACTGCATTATCTTCAAAAAACATTTTACCTAAACCACAGAAGTTCAGTTGGAGAAGTAATTATTGAAACTATAATCAAAGAAATTCGGATTAACAAATACTCTGCTAGGCTAACTTAAATAGCTATAAAATTCATAATTCCACAATCTGACATCCTGAATACATGCCCAGACATGAAATGACAATCATGATTTTTAGATTGTTTTGTGCTACCATATAATTTCAGTAGTATCTAAATTGTAACCAATTCAAGATAGAAAATTTTGTAGAATATTCTACTCAAAAGTCACCACCAGGTCTCCATGTGGCATGATTTCCTAATAACTCAAATACTTATTGAGTACTTGTAATTATTATTGATTTATATTGTTTCCAAAGATTGATGTTTTTCCCCCTAATGTTTTTGTTTAATCTGTATTATTTATATTATGAAAATAAGCTGAAAACTCCTAAGATTCCTAAGTACCACTAGCTATTTTTAATAGCTTGCTCCATAATTGATCCTGTAATTGATAGTATAGGCATATAGATACAGCAACATGCTTTCCCCCATAGAGCTTCCTTTCAGTTATGTTATATGGCTTCTTTATTATTTTATATACAGCAATTTAAATAGGGTTGTGTAGAGTTTGAGGATACACACTGACAAATATTTATGTTCTGACTCAAAAGTAGTGAGAAAAATCATAAATGAAATACCTTTGATACAGAAAATGCTTTTCCTCCCCTTAGTCCCCCATTGAATATATTCACTCCTGTCTAAAACAAATAAAGCATACCCCCCAAATTTATTTATATTGGAAATATTTTCTTTTAAAGTTCTATTATTATCTGTTCTATGCTTTAAAACTTTTCCTTTTTCAATTTTCAATTCTCCCTCAAAGGAAGATTTCAATATCGTTTTTCCGTATTAGTCTTTGATTTTAAATAAGATTCTTATATTTAATTTACATTATTCTCTTCTAATAAGAACTTGAATAGTGCTACTTCACACATAATAGTGAAACTTCTCTTTATCTGTGGTGTTTTCAAGTTCTCTTATTTATTTATAGAAATCCCCATATTATTGTCACTTATAAACCTAAAATCTATTATTTTCTATTTGCATGAATAATAATCAATTTTCTTAATTTCTAAGTTGGAAGGAGATTTTCAGATGACAACCATAGAGGAAATTTTACCTCTACATGATGTTTATTAAAAACTATAATTTTTATCAGATATTCAAGTGTGAAATATTATTACAACATTTTCATTTTAAGTTATTTGACGTATCACACTTTTTAATATACAAAGATACAATTCCTGTATTCATAAAATTGTCTTTGGCATGCAAATTTAGGAATTACAGTATTTAAATAATTATAAATATGTAAATATATGAGTAATCTTATATTTGTCTTCTAAATCTTTATAGATTTTATCACAGTTTGATTTTTCTTTTGTCTTCCATAATATTGTTGATATGATTCTTTTTATGCATATCAACATTTTGTAGATACTTAGTTTTAATTCAACAAAGGTATGCCAATAGTAATAGAATGTGTTCTCAATTTATGTATAAAATATTTTATAATATTCTAAAAGGGATTAGCATTTTCAGATCAGCAATGCATCTTTTTGGTAAGGAAATCATACTTAATGGACAGACCTTTCAAATTCTATTGAAAATTCACATAAACTCCAGTTACACTGAGGCCCTTGGCATTTTAGATGCACATAATATAATTTGGAAATAACTTCTGAGGACTCTATATTTTACATTTGGAAGGGTTTTGACTTAAGTGTGTGTGTGCACTGTCACTGAGCAAAATAAATAAAAATATGAGGGATGCAGCGTAATATAGTGGGAAATAATAGAATTTGACGGTCAGAAGGTGAGTGTTGAATTGTGAAGTTACTAATTGGTATCTGAGTTGTCTTAAGCCTTGGTTTCCCAAAGAGTTAAAATATTCACAATAGATAGACATGTTATCTTGGTGTAAATCAAAAGATATTAGGATTTCTTTTAATAAAATTCGGACATGCAAGTGAATAAAGATACTATTTAATGAAAGAGATAATCAACTATATGGGATGAATGAGAAGCACATTGTCTAACCATGAGGTACAGATAGTTAAAAAAAAAATTGTGATCAAGCGTAAAATTTAAATCCAGCACTCACAATTAAAAGGAAAAATGTAAAGTTTTGTTATTTCTCACTATCACAAATGGTGTCCATATTTCTCTAGGAAAAAAAGCACTTTTCCTTAGAACTTAAATTTAAATTACAATTTTAGTGAAAGTGTAACTGAAAAACAGTTTCCTCTGTATTACAGAATTTTAAAAATCATAAAGTTTGAAAATAGAGCACAGCATCAAAGCAATTCTGTTTAAATGCACTGTTTTCTAATTTTGTTTAGATAATCAGCTTTTCCTATTTTCCTTTATACATTGTTTAAAAAAAAGGCAGGGAATCATATTTCAGCATCTAATCTTGAAATAGCTCCTCTAACTTAATAACTATCAATGTGAGTCAATGTTTATGATTTCAGGATTGAAGGTGGGAGCATGATATAGTAAGAGAATATCACCTCTTTTGGTTTGGACAATTGAAGTGTAGTTTACTTTCATGGGAGTGTAGCACATGGACAAATAGGCTCTTTTTCTGATAAAGACAGTGGGCATAGCCTTGTCAGCACAATTTAAGAACTAGTGATATATATATATATATATGTGTGTGTGTGTGTGTGTGTGTGTGTGTGATGTGTGTGTGTGTGCACGTGCTCAGTCGCTCAGTCACATCCAACGCTTTCTGACCCAATAGACTGTAGCCTGCCAGGCTTCTCTGTCCATGGAGTTTTCCAAGCAAAGTACTGGAGTGGGTTGCCATTTCCTCTTCCAGGGTATCTTCCTGACCCAGAGATCAAAGCCATACCTCTTGCATCTCCTGCACTGGCAGACAGATTCTTTACCTCTGAACAACCTGGGAAGTTTATATGTGTGGTAGTAGATATTGTTTCAATTTTAATTGACCACATTCTGAGAGAACATTCACAAGCTGAATTTGAATCCTTATCTTAATCCCCTTTTCATACATGGACAAACTGCATTATTTTAAGCTTATATAAATTGTTCACGCATGCTAAGTCAATTCAGTTGTGTTCTCTGCGTGACCCTATGAACTAACTGTAGCTTGCCAGGCTCGTCTGTCCATGGGATTCTCCAGGCAAGAATACTGGAGTGGACTGCCATGCACTCTTCCAGGGGATCTTCCCAATCCAGGGATCTAACCTGTGTCTCTTATGTCTCCTTCATTGACTGGCAAGTTCTTTACCACTAGGACCACCTGGGAAGCCTTATAAATTAAACTAGATATTTCATTTACTGAGTTTTAAGAGAATAGGAAGTTGAGTTCTATTGGTCTGTAGAGTTTGAAAATAGTTCCTAATCTTGTCACTTGTTTTATTTCCTTTTGATTTTAATAGCAATGTAACCATTATATCATCATGTATCTTTTAGTGCTAAATAGTTACTTTACCTTGAAATACTTAAAAAAGAAACTTCTTTTACTTCTCTGTCTTTATGAACCTCTCTGGTCTATGAGAGTCAACTTAATTAATATAATGTCTACAGAACCCATGACAATAATTAAAAGAAGATATTTAGTTGTCAGAATGGTCTAAGTAACCATTGGTCTAAAACAACCATTAAAAACTCCCTGATAACATTTTCTTGCATGATATAACTGTATATTTCATAGTTATGGCAATGTAACATTTAAGGCCTTTGACCATATTAGTTGATAATGATGTTAGAATTAAATTCTTCCATAGCTGACTATGGGGTTTCCCTGGTGGCTTAACGGTAAAAGAATCCACCTGCAATGCAAGAGACATGGGTTCAATCCCTGGGTTAAGAAGATCCCCTGGAAAAAGAAATGACAAACTACTCCTGTATTTTTGCCTGGGATATACCATAGACAGAGGAGTCTGGCATGCTACAGTCCAACAGGTTGCAAGAGTTGGACAAGACTTAGCCACTAAACCACCACCATCACATAGCTGACTATATTTATGTTTTCATTTCAATCCTTAATTTATTTGCCAGTCATATATCTCCCAACATAAAATTCTGTTCATAAATTATGGGTGTATTTAACAGTAAACTGGGTAATT
Source organism: Bos mutus (assembly GCF_027580195.1). Lineage (NCBI taxonomy): Eukaryota > Metazoa > Chordata > Mammalia > Artiodactyla > Bovidae > Bos > Bos mutus. The sequence continues at coordinate 30,768,738 of NC_091630.1, read as the reverse complement.
GCCATTTAATTTCAAATGAAATTTGAAATGTGTAGAGAAGTAGTCATGTAAATCAGCATATTAAATACGGGATTGAGATTCTGTTATGAAAATTTCATTATTTTCTAAAGAACTGAATTCATCTTCATAATACTGATACTAGAGGAACCCTGACTTATAGATAAAAAGGGAAATATGGCAGATCATTACTTTAAAAAAAGGACTATGCTGCTTACATTTTCTGTGTTCTTAATGTGTTTAATATATGAAAGTGAAAGTCGCTCCATCATGTCCAACTCTTTGCGACCCCATGGACTATACAGTCCATGGAATTCTCCAGGTCAGAATACTGGAGTGGGTAGCCATTCCCTTCTCCAGGGGATCTTGCCAACCCATGGATCAAAACCAGGTCTCCCATATTGCAGGTGGATTCTTTACCATCTGAGCCACCAGGTAAGCCCATTATATATATATATATATATATATATATATATATATTCACACAAATATATATATACACAAACCCATTATTGATCTATTTTACAGTGAAAATCAAGTTGTATTAACCTTATTTTAATATCTCATTGAATTTGTGAAAACCAAGATATATCTTAGTAAAATAAATAGAATTTAGATTACTATATTTAAGTATCAATAGAACTGTTATTAATAGGAGATAATCTATCAAATATCCAGTTTTAATGTAGATCATATACTAAAACATCTAGCAGGTTTAAAATATAGTACTTGATGACTATAAAACTGAAAAAATTTTTGATTTACATTTTAGTTTGGATCACACATGCCTACTATTGATAGAATAAAGTTAAAATTTCACAACCTCTGCTATGAGAAAAGTCTCTTTTGTGTTAACTCAGCTTTCTTGTGGTGGCCTTCAAACTTTCATGGCTTAGGCCACCTCCTACTTCCTTTTTAAAGCAAACTTCTAGTTATAAGTGATATCTTTTGAACCCTCATAGTGATGAGTTGAAACCTACTGGTCATATATAGAACCCCAGTTCTTATTCAGACATATTAACTGGTTTCAGTGAAGACTTCATTTCTTGGTACCTGAGATTTCTGAAGATACCACTGCTGGTGTCCACAGGCAATTTGTAATTTTTGATTTTTGCATGGTCAGTTATCTACCTTTCTGATTGTACTCCATACCTTTTGCTGGGTCTTCCATTCAGTCTGGCTATAACTCTTTTAACTACATATTCTATAATAAATTTTCCTTTTCCCTTACCATGATAGACCAGTGGCAGGGTCCTGGCTGTCTGTTAACTCACTCATATGTTTCTGCCACCCAAAACTGTCCTTCAGTGAAGTATAAAACTCTCAATTTGTTGAACATATATTATGCTTTGTGCGCTACTGAATGTGTATATGTATTTAAGAGGCTTATATTTTTCCATAAATCAGTGCTGTAGGACCTCAGAATTAATTCCTTTAGCCAATGGGTTTTAACAAATCTGTATAAAATTTTGAGCTCTCCTCGCTAACCTCTATCCTCCACGAGAGATTTTATATGAAGGTGCAGCTTATACTTCTTATTCCTATCAGATGTTGGGAGAACTTCTCTCTTGTCATGTCCTGAGTTTTCACTAGTAATGGCTTTTGGTAAAGTTCTGTTAACTGAGTCTTCCAGGCTTGCCTCTTGATCGAAAATGTGACTCTCAAGATTAACATGTGGGTTGGACTCTGAAAGTAAAAGTGTTAGTTGCTTAATCGTGTCTGACTTTTTGGGACCATGTGGACTGTAGCCCACCAGGCTCCTCTGTCCATGGAATTCTCTAGGCAAGAATACTGGAATGGCTAGCCATTCACTTTTCCAGAGTATCTTCTAGACCCAGGGATCAAACCCAGGTCTCCTGCATTCCAGATGAGTTCTTTACCACTGAGCCACTAGGGAAGCCAGGTTTGGGCTCTAAATAATGTAATTTTCAGTCAAGGTTGTACAAGAACTCTCCCAAATAAGATGAATCCAAGGTAATCAAAGAATGAGAAAATTCACAGAATCATGATTAATAGTAACAAGAAGTACAAATATTTAGATGTTCAAAATAGCCTACTTTTATTAAGTGAAAAACTGTTCTCCTTGAGGAAATATGCATGTTATCTTTCCTATGTAAACTTAAAAGATATTCTGTATTGATTTAATAATATTCAAGCTACACTTACAGCTTCAATTATTTTTTAAAATACATTGTCTACAATACTTACTGTCTTTATTATCCCAACTAACTTTGAATTAACATTTCCCTTTCAGTTAATGTGATTTCTATCCAATACTTTAAATTATTATAAATTTAATTAATTAGTAATAACTTTTTAGTCTTTAATTGTATGGATTTCTTGTATTTCCAAGTATACAAAAATTTAAGGCAAAGTATTACAAAATTTGCCCTTGTTTTATGGTAGTACCACATGGTGTTTCGTAATGGTTCCATTTAGCATTCATTTATATATGAATATATTTGGTAGCATTTTAGTCACAATAAGGAGTCTTAAATCTTCACATTTACTATCTCTAGTGAGGGCACATCACCTGAAGAATAGCATCAACAAAAAATAATTGATGAAGTTGGCGTTTAATAAACAAAATTCACTGTTTTATAATTCTGCTGAGATGATTAAGATATTGAACAGGTAATTTTAGTTTCTAGTAATGACTCAATAATTGCACAAAATGACCTACAAAGGGCTTCAGTCAACCACAGCAGGTAGAAGTAGTCAAACACACTGGAAGTGATCGATTCCTCCATTTCAGTATGGAAAATGGAGTTTGAGGCAATAAGCCTATAGGCTTTAATTATTTATTTTTTAGGTAGTTTTACCATGCCACTTGAAAATGACATTATGGGATTAAAATCCCAAGACTTTTAAATTCAAATTCAAAGATATTTAGAAATAGCTAAAGGTAATTTAAGAAAAGTTTGTTTAAATTGACAAAGATAGTATTAACTTAGGGTTTTCCTAAAGTTTAGAGTTATATGGTGTTCGATAGTCATGTGGAGGTCAATTTTGTGGCCCAAAACACTTTGGAGTCACCGGGTTAAACAAATTTAAACTGAATTATTTAAGTAGATAAGCCCTTTTTTAGCATTTTTTGGAACTACTATTCCTCAGGACACATTTTGGGAAATGATCCTATAAATTATGATAGAAAAGATTGACTTTTATCTGCCAATAAATTTACCATCACTTAGTCTGTTCTTTTCTTCAATTATTTAGTTCACTGAAACTATTAAATGAAGCATGTTAACTGCTAATATTTAATTAAACTAGTCCAATTTTTAGATTAAAGCTCACATTAGAGATGTGTTATAGAAAATTTATTTACTTACTTACCCACCATCTGATTTTGTTCAACAAAAATATTTCTGAGTACTTACTCTGTACCAGAAACTGTAGTATACTAGACTCCGGTATACAATCCCTGAATTAAGAGAGCTTTTTGCCTAGTATATAAAATATGAGTGAGTATTCTATTAGGAGAAAAGTAATTTATAAAATGTTATAATTTAGAATATGTAAGCTCATGTGGGCAGTGAAGGAGAATGTATGGTCCTGGAAAGCTTCCAGACTTGAGTCTGAAGGATGCAGAATAGTATTCCATTACAATGAATGTGTGATAACTATGAGATATAAAACTATATTAGTCCACTCTTTGTTCTAAAGATAATTAAAATATTGAAATAGTATTGATTGGTAAATAGCTACTCCCAGTAGGCTCAGAGTACCTGTATTGCTTTCCTGACTCCTGAACTGCCCCATCTCTTTCAGGACGCCCAGGATTGTCCTGTAATACAACAAATGGCTAATTGCTGGCATAGCTGGTTGCCTTCTGCATACCGCTGTGTCCACCGTTCACAATTCAGTTTCTAATTCCTGCTAGCTATTAATCAATATTCTCAGTATCACTCTCAGACCTCCTGGTTTCTGACAAATTCAAAGTGACTGGCAAGTAGCAAAAATTAGTACTCTCTATTACTATTGGGTGCCTTTTAAAATGTGTTGTTCTATTAAAAGAATAATATAATATGTGTAAATTAAAATGTATGGACAGTATAAATATTCTACCTATATACAAAATCTGGAAAACAGACTCTGAACTGTTATGATTTTATAATTTCCACCTCCCTAAAAAGAGTGACTGTGTCTTTTTATCTCTGCGTCCCAGAGTTTACTATATTATAGGTACCCGTATATACTGAATGATTGAAATTATATATTCAGATATATTTGTCACATAAAATACTTGTGCATGCATTATTTCATGTGATCCTCACAATATCTCATCTATTGATTTATTTTTGTTTTATCAAATAAGAAACAAATACTCTGGGACAAGTTTGCTGACATGCTTTGCACAAGGATACTCAGGCTAGGTGGCAGTGGGAACTGTGCACCTCTAGCTAAGCCCTTTGCCTAATGCTGCATCACCCAGGGAAAGGGGCTTATTTGTCTAATTCATTCCAACATCCTATTGAGCTGGCCGCAGCCCTGTCAAAATAGTGTTAGACCCAACATCATACTAGGAATTAGCAGAACCAGGTCTTAAACCGGAGAAGGCGATGGCACCCCACTCCAGTACTCTTGCCTGGAGAATCCCATGGACAGAGGAGCCTCATGGGCTGCAGTCCATGGGGTCGCTAAGAGTTGGACATGACTGAGCGACTTCACTTTGATTTTTCACTTTCATGCATTGGAGAAGGAAATGGCAACCCACTCCAGTGTTCTTGCCTGGAGAATCCCAGGGACGGGGGAGCCTGGTGGGCTGCCGTCTATGGGGTAGCACAGAGTTGGCCACAACTGAAGCAACTTAGCAGCAGCAGCAGCAGGTCTTAAACACTTAGAGTTTTCTACTTCTAAGGCCTGCACTTATTTCAATATGAACTCCAGCCTTTCTTATCCTCAAATTTGCAAATTCACAGAAGATTTTTTTTTTTTTAACTTTTTAAAAGACTAAAATGCTTCCCCCAGGAGGTGCTAGTGGTTAAGAACCCGCCTTCAGTGCAGGAGACATAAGTGTAGTGGGTTCGATCCTTGGGTTGGGAAGATTCCTCTGGAGAAGGGTATGGCAACCCACTCCAGTATTCTTGCCTGGATAATCCTATTACAGAGGAGCCTGGTGGACTACAGTCCATAGGATCACAAAGATTCGGACGTGACTAAAGCTACTTAGCATGCACAAAATTCATTGAGAATCAAATTTGGTGAATAAAATAAGTAAAATTGTGGAAATAGACTGTTCTTGACTATAAGTGACAGGTTCATAAAACAATATCAGTTTATAGTTAATATATGTAAAGTGCTTTGAATGGTATCTGACAGAGAATAAGCATTACATAAAATATTAGCTATTATTAAGAATATCAGCAACATCAGTGGGAGAAGCATCATTATCTTTATTATTTGACTAAAAATGAATTGGGAGGCAATTTCAGGTGTCTTCTGAGTAATAGGGATGTTTTGTGAAATAAAAATATCCTAACCTTTTGTGTTAATTAGTTGGAGGCTCATTTATTTGATTACATAATATGAGTGGCTGGATGTTGATTAAAAAAAAATGATCCATTAAAACATATTTCAATGCAATATGTATTATAATGAAAATTATTCACAATGAAATATCTCAAATATTTAATAAACATCTTACAAATTAAACCTGTTAATATCAGCAGAATATATTCTTTACTACTATATATGTATGAGGTGAAAAAAAAATAAAATAGTATACTGTTCCAAACTTATTTATCCTTTTATTGGGTCAGGTACTATTGACTGTTATTATAAAATCCAAGAGAAATCTGCAGTTACAAAACAGTTTAAGGTGAAAGAAGTATAATAGCCCTTTTTAGGAAAGGCAATGATTTCATAATACCCAATGTACTTTTGTTGGAAAAGGTAAAATTAAAACCTGTTGATCTAACAGGGAAACAACCATGTTGCATTGGGTTACATGTTATCTTCCCACAAAAAATACAACAGGTTCTTTTGAGAGGTTCTGTTAAATAACAAACATGAACCTTCAGATTTTGTGGTCATATGCTTGCATCATACCTCCAAGCAAGTACTTGGAGATGCTTCCATCGAACCTCCAAGCAAGTACATGTGTGTGTGTATACATATTTAATATATATAATATATTTAAATGTGAAAAATAATTTTATATTTTAAATATAAAATGTAACATAATATATTTAAATGTAAAATTATATATATATTTTTTTTTTTCACATTTCTGTAGCCACATAACAAACACATAACACATACACAAACACATAACAAAATAAAACAGGCAAAGTTAATTGTAATTATTTTTAAGCTGATATGTCCAAAATGTTAACATTTCAACATTTAATCAATATAAAATGATAATGATATATTTTGCATTCTATTTTTCAGTTAAGTCTCCCAAATCTAGATGCATATTTTATACTCACAGCACAATTCATTATTGAACACTAAGTTTTCATTGGGAAGAGTTGGTTTTTTTATTAGAAGAATAATTTACTTATACTTAATAAATAATTGATTAGCAATTATGCTTTACTTAGGCTTCAATATAATTCTTATTATCTGAATAAAATATTCAGATAAACACATTTTAATGTTGCATTAGTGTATATGTCCAATACTTTCCCTACAATACTATATCTTATGCAATGCAGCATATGTAGTCTACCAGTACAACAAAGTTGTATTTAATGGATAAAATATTTTGTGCTGCCTATTTCTAGATTCAAATTAAAATTGATTACATTGAAATACAATTGAAAATTCAGTTATTCAGTCTCACTAGCTATATTTCAAATGCTCAAAAGCCTCAGGTGCTAGTGGCTGCCATCTTGGACTCTTTGGCCTCAACAGTCTTCATGTGGCAGCTGTTAGTGTTCTGCAATTATAAAGAAGTAGAAAATCTCTTCAAAAATCACAATAAATACAATGAAGACTATGATATAGTGTGAATTTTATCATTGTTTCTCAGGTTTTTGTTGTTATTACTCACCTAGGTCTGCCTTATTTTAGAACTTTAGAATCCATAATTAATTTTTTAAATCATGCTTTCCCTCTCCACCATACACACTTTAAAATAAATCTATAACATAAAAGATATTCAACAAAATTCTGTCTTTCCCTATTTAATACCTTTAAAAGCATTAATTTATTTGAAAACAAATTTCTTTTCTTTTTCTCCTTTTTCTTTCTATGGTGCCCTTTAATGTATGTTTACTCTGTCAGACATGTAGCACAGATTTATCTTTTCCTACCACAAAGATAATGAGAAGATTAGCCTCCTATTTAACAAATGGAATGAGTGTTTCTGATTCAGTGTATTCTGATTCTCTACTGTGGGCATGATTTCATACATTCTGTTTGTTTCATTTTCCCTGTAAAGGTATTTATTGACTGATTCAGCAAGTGTTGTGACTGTATGCAAAAAGCAGTGTCACAAATGCATGTTAAGTTTTAATAAAAGCCTCAAATTTCTTCTAGTTTTCACAGTTAGATATGCAGATAATAATTTTAGTTTTCTAGAAAGAAACCCTCAACATACATCTCCTCCAGGATGAAAAGCTAGTTAGGTCTGTTGTCACATTAAATGTGTAAAATATATTACTAGGTCTGCTGTAACAAGATGCCACAGACTATTTGGCCCATAAAAGGAGACCCAGTTTCAATTCTATAACTAGAAAACTGGGCCCCAGATATTAATAAAAACAATAAATTTGAAAACAAATTTCTTTTATTTCTCTCCTTTTGAATGCCAACCTATTTTCCCTCTTTCCCATCCCAGGCCTTGCTAGCCAGGTACCTGTGTAAAGAACGGACAAGGTTGAGATTGGCTGTTCTGGTCTCTCCACCTTGCATTTTCCTTCTTCCAAACTCCTTACTTGCTGCTGTTTCAGGTTTCTCTGAGATTCAACAGAGGTAGAGGGGAGAAGAGGTAAAGGAGTTGGCCTGGTTCTAAGTCCTAGGCAGGCTACAACCTCTCTTATCCTGATAGTCAGGCTAATTTTATCATGGGCAGTCATGGGTCCTTTTTAGTGATTTCAGGGGGATGCATCAGTATCATCAAGTGACACTTGTCCAGCGTGGTCCCTGGCCATTGGATACCCTCAGTCTTCTCCTGAGGTATTTTTTAGCCCTCATGTGGCCTAATTGGACAGGTTCCCAGATGATGCCCTATTGAGTCTCTGTAATCCTTGGTGAAAAGGCTTTCCAGGCAGCTCAGTGGTTAAGAATCCACTGCCAAGCAGGTGATACGAGCTCAGTCCCTGGATTGGGAAGATCCCCTGGAGAAGAAATGGCCACCCACTCCAGTATTCTTGCTTGGGAGATCCCATAGACGGAGGAGCCTGTTTGGCTACAATCCATGAGGTTGCAAAGAGTCAGACATGACTTAGCGACTAAACAACAACAAAAACCTTGATGAAACAGGAAACAAATTCTTCCTCTGAGAAACACAAAAAGATCAGGCTTATCTCAACATGGAAGGTCTCTTGTCTGTCTTGAAATTGAAAGTTGCTCAGTCATGTCTGAATTCTCCAGGCCAGAATACTGGAAAAGATAGCCTTTCCCTTCTCCGGGGGATCTTCCGAACCCAGGGATCAAACCCAGGTCTCCTGCATTGTAGACAGATTCTTTACCAGCTGAGCTACAGGGGAAGCCCTCCTGTCTCTCTTACCCTCTAAGATTTCTTCAGATGCCAGTTTTGGCTTATTCCTGTGTGGATTCAACTTTAGCTTTCTCAGACATGAATAGACACCAATTGTGTGTGTGTGTATGCCAACTACATGAAACAAATTTCATAACTGAGTGATCCCATTGAAGCCCAACTCACTAGACCAGCATGAGAGGGTACTTCATTAGAAAGATTCTGATCTAAATGGGCTCTGTTAAAGGAAACAATTTCACCAGTTTCTTTCTCTCCTCTCTAGCTCCCTTTCTCATCCTTGCTGAGTTTGAAGAGCGCATGAGTCACAAACAAGATTCTCCTATCATTCCTTTGAAAATATTCATATAAGAATCTGAACCTATTGCACATTCACTTAAATATCTTAATGTTTACTAAATCAGTGAATCAGAAAAAATCCTTTCTATCTATATAGTACACACTACACACACATATATTTATGGAAATGTTTACACACTTGATGAAATCAATATTTTACCTTGTAAACTATTTAATAGCCAATGAAAACTCTATTTATCATTTTGAATACTTGGTATTACTGATCTAAAGCAAATAGATTACCAGATATTTTTTTTTTTTTCAGCAGAGATGAGTTTGTTTGAAATCACCAGAGAATTGCAATTGCAGTCTCGGTGAGACATATGGAACTCCTCACATGACAATGGAAAAAGAACTCTTTTATGGGGGTAGAAAGGACATTGGAGGAGATAATAGTAAACAAAGAGTCTTTCTCTGGCTTTTCATTGACTGAGTCCTTACCAGGAAAGAAAAGGAATATTTCTTCTTCCTTCTAGGCTCTGCTATGTTTGTAGGGTATGAGAGGACCCTCCAGTCCCCCAACTCTTTTGTTTCCTTTTATTAATTTAAAAATATATATATTTGGCTGTACCAAATAGTTGGTGGAATTTTAGTTCCCCAACTACGGATTGAACTTGGGCCCACAGCAGTGAAGGTGCAGAGTCCTAACCACTGGACCACCAAGGAATTCCCCAATTCATTTAAGTGAAGATTTTGTTTTTTAATTGTTTATAGTATACTATGTTACATATGATTTGCATCTTCTTTTAATTGTAAAAAATGTTCTCTCCCAGTAACCTATTTATCACACTTTGATTAAATGCCTATGATTTGTGTAGCTTATAAATAAAATATGCAAAGCCAGCAAGGAATAGATAGTGCAAAATCAGCCAATATTTGGAAACTTTTGGAATCTAGGATGAATCTTAGGTAAATAGCTACACATATAAAATTTCTTTATTTGCTGTTTTCAATAAGAGACAATAGGAAAGGCACTAATATTAAGCTAAAGATTTAAAGTTACATATTGGAATCTCAGTTATATCACTGTATGATGGCATATTATACAGCATATAGTGTATTGGTTTAGTCACTCAGTCATGTCCACTCTTTGTGACCTCATGAACTGTATCCTGCCAGGCTCCTCTCTCCATGGGATTTTCCAGGCAAGAATACCAGAGTGGGTTGCCATTTCCTTCTCCAGAGGAACTTCCCGACCCAGGGATTGAACCCAGGTCTCCTGAATAGTAGGCAGATTCTTTACTGACTAAGCTACCAGGGAAGCCCTGGTGTATAGTATATGTTAACTGTAAAAAATCAGCTGAATGTTTGAATCTTAATTTGCTCATAAAGAAACTGAGGGAGATGGATTATATAATCATTATTCTCTTTTTTGGCTAAGTTTTTAAAAATCTTGAATGCTTTCATTTCTCTTTTAAATAGCATATCAGTAATTTAGTTAATTATTTGCAGGTGACAAAACATTTGTTTATATTTTAGAATTTTCCCAAAATGTGTGTACATAGCTATGAGAATAGATGTTAGGGGGAGCTGCTTTTCAGTTCTGACTCTAAAAAATAATTAATCAAATGAACTTGATTTCTATATGTCTTAATTTAAATTACATAGTCTGTTTTATGACTATGTCAACATACAAGATATATCTATCCTAAGATTATTTTATTCATTTGTATATTTATTCTATAAGTCTCCATGCATCTAAACTATGGTTATATAGCCATAATTATTTGTTAATTGTGTGACATGGTGGCTGACTGAGGAAACTGATGACTTGTCCTTTTTTTTTCCTGGTTCACAGTGACTCAGTAGTACTTGGTGAGGGGTTTATTTTGCCACCTGTTTTCTCAGTCTCTCTTGATAGGCAGATAGATAATCACTGGATGAAAGTTAAATTACTCAAAAGTGTTAGTCACTCAGTTTTGACAGACTTTTTGCAACCCCATGGACAAGTGGCCCAGTAGGCTCCTCTGTCCATGGGATTCTTCAGGCAAGAATACTGGAGGGGGTAGCCATTTCCTTCTCCAGCTGATCTTCCTAACCCAGGGATTGAACCTGGTCTCCCACATTGCAGGCAGATTGTTTACCATCTGAGGCACGAAGTGAAAGTGAAAGTCACTCAGTTGTCTCCGACTCTTTCCGACCCCATAGACTATACAGTCCATGGAATTCTCTAGGCCAGAATACTGGAGTGGGTAGCCTTTCCCTTCTCCAGGGGATCTTCCCAACCCAGGGATCTAACCCAGGTCTCCCACAATATAGGCAGATTCTTTACCAGCTGAGCCACAAGGGAACCCCAAGGAAGCCCATAAATTACTCATCCATAGAAATTTAAGCAGGACATAAAATTGGGCTAATGTTACCAAAACATGTTTGACAATATTGTTATTAAATTACTTAAATCGTTGGAAATTATTCACTAAATGTAACTGATCATGAAGAAATACTTTAGTAAATAAATTAAAAATGTGGCCTCAGAATTGTTTTCTTTCTTTTCTAAAGTTCTACATAAGTATTGCTAAAGTAATTTCTTGATACAGAGATTTTAATTTTTAACTTTTTCCATTGACCTATAGTATTAACTCCACAGCTATTAAATTACCTTTAATAATAAAAGGTCCTTTTCATGACATTGTTATTTTGTAAATAAAAGACTCAATATTTTAAGTCTTCCTGTGCATTACATTGTTCAGTAATTCTTCTGTTTTCTCTCATGCTTTCTCTTTGGCTGTAGATGCCCCTGCAATACTCTTATCTTCCTGTGAGAATTCTTTCTGTATAATTTGTGATGTATTTTCATGCTAGATTTCGTTGCTTCTTTTGCTACAGGACTGATTTAATAGCTTAGCATAATGCATTCCCATTTAATTAAATGATAAGTAGGACTGTAGGCCAAAATCAGTCTGAATCTGAATGGGACCAATTTGTTTCATACTCTACAAGAAAATTTCATTCCTTAGGGTTTTGTTGGTACTTAGAGAATAACACATTTTAAAGTCATACAAGTTCTTTTCTTTTAATAGAAACTTCACAAAAATGTCTGTACTCAAGGGCCTCTTTAACCCAGATGATGTCAAACAACCAAAAAGAAAAAAAAAAAAAAAAAGTGATATCCCTTTCAAAATAAGTTATATTGTGACAGTGTATTGCTGTCATTGGTTTTTACGGCTTTTGCAGGGGAATAGAGTGGTGATAGCTTATATGTATCAGTAGAAAATAAATGTTTTGTATCTTCAGAGCCAGTGTCTTCAATAATGTGGTAGAGATATGTTTTCAAGACTATACATGTATATTGGGTTGGCCAAAAGGTTCATTCCACATAAAAGCTGAATTAACAAACATTTTGGCCAACCTAATATTATATATACACACACACTCACACATACACATATATGTATATATGGATTTGATTGATAAATTGTTGAAATATATAGTTGCTTATATGATGTAACTTGAAGATAACAAGAATTTTGGGTTTCTTTTTGCATAGTTGTCAATTGTGGTTCTGGATTCAGAATGTCTAAAGTTATATCTTGGTTTTTCCATTAGTTCCAAAAATATGCTTTTTCTTCATTTTCTCTCACTACATAATTCAGATTCCTGAATTTGTTCTTTCCTCCCCTTACCTTAAAAATTCTGTTATATCTTCTATTTTTTCAGAGCCTATTATGGTATTTATTAAACCATAAACTATTACTGGGCAAGTATTATGATTATTATAGAAGTTTATTTCAATTTCTATATAACAATATTATCTGTGTTTTAGGCTGGATAACTGGCAAAAACATTTATTACAAATTTGGAGAAAAAAAATACTAAGAAAGTGTTTGCTAAAATACCGTATGCTACTCTGATTTTTAATAGGTGTGAAATATATTTTAAAAAATCAATAATTTCAACACAAGTTACTGTCTATATTTTTAAATATGAGTAAATTCTGAATTCTCACTGTCTCTCACATCACAACTTACAATGCCATGTAATTATTTAGACATTTTTACAAACCAGAAATCTATATAAACACTGAAGTCGATTGTGGTAGATGTCAAAGGAATAATGACATACTCTCTAGTAAAATAAGTTGACAGGAAAATCCGTATCTCTTTATAAAAAGTGTCAGAAAACATGAGAAGGATGTGTGGTATGTAATAAAGGTATAACCTAGTCAAATTAAATCTTTTTTCAGACCATTAGCCCAACCTAATTAATGAACTGAGTCTTTCTTTATCTCCATAAGTTTTGACCTCCAGCTTTCTCATCAGCACAGTCAAGTTAAATTCATTACTATAGTTGTGTAAACACACACATTTAGATCCAAGTGATTATATCAGATTTTCTTTTAATTAAAGCTGATTGCCTCATTAAAGAAAGCTCATAACTCTGATTCCACTTTTTTTCTCCATGAGTCAGAGTGAGTAAATTTTTTGTTTTTACAGAGACAGTTAATAAAGCTGTAGTTTAACACAAGTGTAAAAAAATATATGTGTGTAATAAAAATATAAAACAATTTAAATATAATTTATGAGTCATGATTTTTTTTTACGATTAATGGTTCTAAATGCAAATTCTAGAAGAAGCCTCGGTTCTTTTTTTTTTTTTTTACCTATTAGCTTTTCTAGAACCCTCATTAACTTAGTCTCCTCAATTGTAAAACAGAGATGTTAATACAGTGTATCTCAAAGTGTTGTCCTATTGAATGACATTTTATACAAGGAAATTAACACATTTCCACACATACTAAGAATTCTAAAAGTCAGCTCTTATTATTTTAAATTTCTTCCCAGTAGAATATACTTCCATGGGCCACTTAAGATATTTCGCCTCATATTAGTTGTAGGTCCTCTTTTTTAAATGAAGTTCCTTAAGAGACACATAAAAATCACTCCTACAGAGACTCAATTGTGACCTGCCCATAGCATTTATTTATCCATCCATTCATTCACTTATTCAACAAATATTTATTGAATATGTTCTATTTACTTTGCTATGGGATACGATGATAAAAGAGAGGTGAAAAATCCTTGCTTTCATGGCTATTATCCTTGGAGAAACAGTCAAATAAAATTACATATATATATAACAAACAGACCAAAACAAAAAGAAAAAGAAAAGGAAGAAAGGAACTATAAATGTGAATGTCTGTTATAAATGAGAAACAAACAAAAAAAAAGGAGGTGGCTGGAGTAGAGAATAAGATAGTAGATGTAGGACCTAGGTCAATTAGATACCCAAGGAACATAACTCTCTGATGAAGTAAAAATGCCAAGAAGAAACTTAGTATGGAAACAGTGGAATGGACGCAATGCCAGCACAGTGAGACTTAGGAGAACAGGCTGGTCAGAATAAACAAAGCCCTCATAGAAGAAAAAGCTTACCTGTTTGAAGAATCTAAAAAATACTCATGTGCTAAAACATGGCATAATTAAGAATTAAGTGACCTGAAGTAATGTAGTAGGATCATGTCTTCAAGCAATGATAAAATAACAGAATAATTTTAAGCAAGAGACAGTTGGCAATATGATTTAATCTTTGAGTTGTTTTTTTTTCCTACATATCTGCGGACAATGTACTATACAGGAGCAAGAATGAGAGTGGGGAAAAGGGTTGGTGAAAGAAAACAACTGCCTGAATTAGGATAAAGAGATTGAAATGAAGGCAGATTTGATATAAATTTGAGGTAACATGGATGGGACTTCCTATTTGGATGTTACATATGAGGGATAACAAAAGAATGAAGAATGACTTCTAAAATTTAAGGAGACTCTATGGTGAAAATGCTGTATATTGAAAAGAAAGAAAAGTAACTCCTTATGGCCTTTTATATTTGAGTTCATATATTTTGTGTATATTTGTGTCATCACAAACATATAGGTATGTTAAGAAGGAAAATGAGTATCTATGTATGGACTTCATAGACTTCTAAATTTCATTTAGGATTCATCCCATAGAGAGAGAATTTAAAACCATGGGATTTAATGCATTCCTCATGAAGACACAAAAGCGCAAAGTCAGAGAAAAGACAACCCAGGATTGAGCCCTGAGAAACTCACTATTTAAATTTTATGTTGAGGAACAGGAACCAACAGGAGATTGAAAAGAATCTACCAGTTATCTGTACGGTAGGTTGAAAACTAGAAGGGAGTGCCTTTATAGGGGCCCAGACAACAGAGGAGAGTGAAGAAGCTGGCTTAAAACTCAACATTCAAAAATGAAGATCACAGCATCTAGGTCCCATCACTTCATGGCAGATAGATGGGGAAAATGGGAATAGTGACAGACTTTATTTTGGGGGCCCTAAAATCACTGTGGATGGTGACTGCAGCTATGAAATTAAAAGATGCTTGCTCTGGAAGAAAAGCTATGACAAATCTAGACAGAGTATTAAAAAGCAGAGACATCACTTTGCCGACAAAGGTCTGTATAGTCAAACCTGTGGTTTTTCCAGGAGTCATGTATGGATGCGAGAGTTGGACCATAAAGAAGGCTGAGGCCCTAGAATTGATGCTTTCAAACTGTGGTGCTTGAGAAGACCCTTTAGAGTCCCTTGGACATCTAGGAGATCAAACCAGTCAATCCTAGAGGAAATCCACCTTGAGTATTCCTTGAAAGGACTGATACTGAACCAGAAGCACGGATACTTTGACCACCTGATCTGAAGAGCTGACTCACTGGAAAATACCTTGTTGCTGGAAAAGGTTGAAGGCAAAAGGAAAAAGGGACAACAGAGGATGAGGTGGTTGGATGGCATTAGTTAGTACTCAATGGACATGAGTTTGAGCAAACTCTGGGAGATAGTGAAGGACAGGGAAGCCTGGCGTGCTGCAGTTCATGGGGTTACAAAGTGTCGCATAAGTCTTAGCAACTGAACAACAGACAACAGAATGTTCCTTGAAAAATGGAGTGGTCAAGTATCAAGTTTCATTTACTGATTTCCCCTCAGACTTCTGATCTGCATTCAGGCTTTTCCATAATTACTCTGGTTATCTCATGCAGTCTTGTAGCCATAAATATTCTATGCTGATGACTACTGGATGGTTTCCCAGATGGTGCTAGTGATAAAGATCCAACTGTCAGTGCAGTAGATGTAAGAGACAAGGGTTCGGTCTCTGGGTCAGGAAGATCCCTTGAAGCAGGGTGTGGTAACCCACTGCAGTATTCTTCCCTGGAGAATCCCCATGAACAGAGGAGCTTGGCAGGGTACCATCCATAAAGTTGCAAAGAGTCAGAAATGACTAAAGTGACTTAGAATGCATGTACAAAGACTATCAGAGTTGTATCTCCAGCTCAGATATTCTTCCCTGAATTCCAGCTTTGCATATTCAAGTACCTGTGCATCGCCACTTGGACTTCTAATATGCTTCTAAACGTAACATCTCCAAAGCTGAATGGATACTGTCTTGAAATTTCTGCTTCTTCCAGTGTTTTTCATATAAGCAAATAAGAATTCCTCTTTTCATCAGGATAAATCTTTGAAATCATCATTGACTCATTATTTTCTCACATTTCATGTCAGCAAGTCTTGATCAGCTCTAACTTTAAAATATCCATTATGTATTTTATTACTTCCTTCCACATCCATTACAACCACCTAATTTCTATTCACCATCTCCTCTTGCTTTAGTCATTGCAACATCTTCTTGAAAGGTCTCCCTTCTTCCATCCTTGGCTTTCTATAGTTTATTTGAAATAAAGCAGCCAAAATACTATTTTTAAAATTTGTCAAATAGTATCATTGTTCAGCTATGAACTCTGTAATGATTCCATCTCAACTATAGTAGAATTGTATCTAATTTACTTATATGATATAACTTTTTACCAGGTGTCCTAAGTGCTCTGGTCTTAGGGCCTTTATGTTTATCATTCTTTTATCTGTGTGGCTCAATCTTTGATATACTTCCTATTTTCTTTTAAATCTAATTTTCTCTGTGGGGTCTTCAGTACCACCCTATTTAAAATTACAACTCTTTTCTTGGCATTCAGATCCCTGCCCCTACTCTATTATTTTTTATAGTACTATTCATCACCTGAATCAGTTCAGTTCAGTTCAGCTGCTCAGTTGTGTCTGACTCTTTGCAACCCAGTGAACTGCAACACGCCAGGCCTCCCTGTCCATCACCAACGCCCAGAGTCCACTCAAACCCACGTCCATTGAGTCGGTGATGCCATCCAACCGTCTCATCCTTTGTCGTCCCCTTCACCTCCTGCCCCCAATCCCTCCCAGCATCCGGGTCTTTTCCAATGAGTCAACACTTCGCATGAGGTGGCCAAAATATTGGAGTTTCAGCTTCAGCATCAGTCCTTCCAATGAACACCCAGGACTGATCTCCTTTAGGATGGACTGGTTGGATCTCCTTGCAGTCCAAGGGACTCTCAAGAGTCTTCTCCAACACCACAGTTCAAAAGCATCAATTCTTTGGCGCTCAGCTTTCTTTATCTTGCAACTCTTGCATTCATACACGACTACTGGAAAAACCATAGCCTTGACTAGACAGACCTTTGTTGGTAAAGTGATGTCTCTGCTTTTGAATATGCTATCTAGGTTGGTCATAACTTTCCTTCCAAGGAGTAAGCGTCTTTTAATTTCATGGCTGCAGTCACCATCTGCAGTGATTTTGGAGCCCAGAAAATAAAGTCAGCCACTGTTTCCACTGTTTCTCCAACTATTTCCCATGAAGTGATGGGCCAGATGTCATGATCTTAGTATTCTGAGCTTTAAGCCAACTTTTTCACTCTCCTCTTTGACTTTCATCAAGAGGCACTTAAGTTCTTTTTCACTTTCTGCAATGATGGTGGTATTATCTGCACATCTGAGGTTATTGATATTTCTCTTGGCAGTCTTGATTCCAGCTTGTGCTTCCTCCAGCCCATTGTTTCTCATGATGTACTCTGCATATAAGTTAAATAAGCAGGGTGACAATATACAGCCTTGACGTACTCCTTTTCCTATTTGGAACCAGTCTGTTGTTCCCATGTCCAGTTCTAACTGTTGCTTCCTGACCTGCATACACGTTTCTCAAGAGGCAGGTCAGGTGGTCTAGTAAGCCCATCTCTTTCAGAATTTTTCACAGTTTATTGTGATCCATGCAGTCACAGGCTTTGGCATAGTCAATAAAGCAGAAATAGATGTTTCTGGAACTCTCTTGCTTTCTTGGTGATCCAGCAGATGTTGGCAATTTGATCTCTGGTTCCTCTGCCTTTTCTAAAACCAACTTGAACATCTGGAAGTTCATGCATGGTTTACGTATTGCTGAAGCCTGGTTTAGAGAATTTTAAGCATTACTTTGCTAGCATGTGAGATGAGTGCAATTGTGCAGTATTTTGAGCTTTCTTTGGCATTGCCTTTCTTTGGAATTGGAATGAAAACTGACCTTTTCCAGTCCTGTGGCCACTGCTGAGTTTTCCAAATTTGCTGGCATATTGAGTGCAGTTCACAGCATCATCTTTCAGGATTTGGAATAGCTCAACTAGAATTCCATCACCTCCACTAGCTTTGTTCGTAGTGATGCTTCCTAAGGCCCACTTGACTTCACATTCCAGGACGTCTGGCTCTGGGTGAGTGATCACACCATCATGATTATCTGGGTCATGAAGATCTTTTTTGTACACTTCTTCTGTGTATCCTTGCCACCTCTTCTTAATATCTTCTTCTTCTATTAGGTCCCTACCATTTCTGTCCTTTATTGAGCCCATCTTTTGCATTGGTATCTCTCATTTTCTTGAAGAGATCTCTAGTCTTTCCCATTCTATTGTTTTCCTTTATTTCTTTGCATTGATTGCTGAGGAAGGCTTTTTTTTTTTTTTTTTTGCTATTTATTAATTTTAATTTTATTTTATTTTTAAACTTTACAATATTGTATTGGTTTTGCCAAATATCGAAATGAATCCGCCACAGATATACATGTGTTCCCCATCCTGAACCCTCCTCCCTCCCCATACCATCCCTCTGGGTCGTCCCAGTGCACCAGCCCCAAGCATCCGGTATCGTGCATCAAACCTGGACTGGTGACTCGTTTCATATATGATATTATGCGTATTTCAATGAGGAAGGCTTTCTTACCTCTCCTTGCTATTCTTTCAAACTCTGCTTTCAAATGGGTATATCTTTCCTTTTCTCCTTTGCTTTTTGCTTCCCTTCTTTTCACAGCTATTTGTAACGCCTCAGACAGCCATTTTGCTTTTTGCATTTCTTTTTCTTGGGGATGGTCTTAATTCCTGTCTCCTGTCCCCTTAATATGAGCTTCCTAAAGATAGAGAGGCCTGGCATGCTGTGATTCATGGGGTCGCAAAGAGTCAGACACGACTGAGCGACTGAACTGAACTGAACTGAAAGATAGGGATGTCATGTACGGATGTGAGAGGTGGACCATAAAGAAAGCTGAGCACTGAAGAATTGATGCTTTTGAACTGTGGTGTTGGAGAAGACTCTTGAGAGTTTCTTGGACTGCAAGGATATCCAACCAGTCAGCCCTAAAGGATATCAGTCCTGAATATTCATTGGAAGGACCGATGCTGAAGTTGAAACCTCAATACTTGAGCCATCTGATGTGAAGAAATGACTCACTGGAAAAGACCCTGATGCTGGGAAAGATTGAAGGCAGGAGAAGGGGCCGACAGAGGAAGAGACTGTTGAATGGCATCACCGCCTCAATAGACATGAGTTTGAGTAAGCTCCCAGAGTTGTGATGGACCGGGAAGGCTGGCGTGCTATAGTCCATGGGGTCGGGAAAAGTTGGACACGACTGAGCAACTGAACTGAACTGAACTTAGGGATATTTGGCTATTTGCTGCACTACTATATGCCAAATAAGTAGACAGATTATTGACATTAGTATGCACACAGTAAATAGGATCAGTAACATAGAGGTCATTTCTTTGGTAAATTTGAGTAGAATCCTAAATGTACTTGTTTGTGTTATAAATATAAAGTGAAGATGTAAAAACAGATTTTGTAAACAGTGATTTCAGGAAATCCAGCTAAGAAGAAACAGAGAAATGTAAAGGTGGTTGGAAGTGAAATGTAGTGTCGGGATAAGGTTTTACTTTATTTTTTTGTTTTTAACATGGGTGACTCAGAGTATATTTCTGTAATTATGTAAATGACCATAAAGAATAAGATATGATCAATCCAGGGGGTGTGGGTTCTATTTCTGCTTTGTGAATTAACAGCCACATGTCTTTCAGTATGTTTGAAAAAAAAAAAAATATGTGATGCAAGAAAACAAAGAATGTAACCCAACATTAAAGTTTTAGACATGTCATAGGATGTGATCCAGAGAACAAATAGATAGATTTTTTTTTTACTCCTTTTTTTCTTTTTGTCTGTCTTTGATAAAAAGGATAATTCTTCCATGATAGGAGACAGATGGTAAATATTTACTGAATAAAGATCATTAAAAATCCTTCTTTATGTAAATTATTCTCAAGGAATGAGAGCTAAACTCAGGCTGTCTTTCATGTTGGTGAGTCACACATTTCAATATTCTAAAAAATGAAAATTTTAATTATTTTAATTTATAAAATCATTTATAAGAATGGAAGAAAAGATAAATGTGCATAATCTCATGTTTACCAATGTGACTACTGCCCAAAATAAAAGCAGTAGGTGAGAAAATTAGGAAAGAAATCCTAGATAAAATGGAACAAATAAAGAAAAAATTTGAATATGAGTCTCTATTCCAAACCCCATTCTCTTTCTAATATACTTCACTATGTACTTGAACTATTTTGTGTGTGAATATTATAATTTTTAGTTAAGTATTTATGCACATATTTTCAATAAATGACATTATATAAGAAGTTTTAAAAAGAAAGAATACAAGATTTGGGAAATATATTTTACTCCTATGTGGTTAGTTTTGCCATTTTATGACAAACAAAATGACAGGAGCAATTCAGTATAGGCATCAAAGTATTAAACTTGTAAAGCATCTTCAATTGATTAGTATTTTATCTTCTACTAATGTCAACTGCTATAAAATTTTTTAAAAAGTTCCTTTTGAGCATCAAATTGCCATTTTTACATTTTGAGATTCTGATGTAATTATTCTGCAGTTTGTAAGTTTCCTAGCCAATAACTATCTGCCACATGATTGTTAGCTATTATTTAGAATTCATACAATAGAATTTTATACAAATATATCTCATAGAGACAGATACATGATGAAAACAGATAGTCATCAAATAATCATAAATCATTAGTGCACATTATAATGTTGAGCTAAATGATTAATTAAATTTTGGGTGAAACAGATGTTCAAGAGTAAATAATTTAGAAATTGAGTTTTTAATAAAAATGTTTAAAATGTGTAACATGCTTGTTGACGAGATGGAATCTATCTTAGAAAAGTGTGAAATAATTTTGTTCTTTTCCATTACTACCTTTAAATACATTCTTGAAGAAAGTAGGGAAAACCACTAGACCATTCAGGTATGACCTAAATCAAATCCCTTATGATGATACAGTGGAAGTGAGAAATAGATTTAAGGGCCTAGATCTGATAGATAGAGTGCCTGATGAACTATGGAATGAGGTTCATGACATTGTACAGGAGACAGGGATCAAGACGATTCCCATAGAAAAGAAATGCAAAAAAGCAAAATGGCTGTCTGGGGAGGCCTTACAAATAGCTGTGAAAAGAAGATAAGTGAAAAGCAAAGGAGAAAAGGAAAAATTTAAATATCTGAATACAGAGTTCCAAAGAATAGCAAGAAGAGATAAGAAAGCCTTCTTCAGTGATCAATGCAAAGAAATAGAGGAAAACAACAGAATGGGAAAGACTAGGGATCTCTTCAAGAAAATCAGAGATAATAAGGAACATTTCATGCAAAGATGAGCTCGATAAAGGACAGAAATGGTATGGACCTAACAGAAGCAGAAGATATTAAGAAGAGATGGCAAGAATACACAGAAGAACTGTACAAAAAAGATCTTCATGACCCAGATAATCACGATGGTGTGATCACTGACCTAGAGCCAGACATCCTGGAATGTGAAGTCAAGTGGGCCTTAGAAAGCATCACTATGAATAAAGCTAGTGGAGGTGATGAAATTCCAGTTGAGCTATTCCAAATCCTGAAAGATGATGCTGTGAAAGTGCTGCACTCAATATGCCAGCAAATTTGGAAAACTCAGAAGTGACAACAGGACTGGAAAAGGTCAGTTTTCATTCTAATCCCAAAGAAAGGCAATGCCAAAGAATGCTCAAACTACCGCACAATTGCACTCATCTCACACGCTAGTAAAGTAATGCTCAAAATTCTCCAAGCCAGGCTTCAGCAATATGTGAACCGTGAACTTCCTGATGTTCAAGCTGGTTTTAGAAAAGGCAGAGGAACCAGAGATCAAATTGCCAACGTCTGCTGGATCATAGAAAAAGCAAGAGAGTTCCAGAAAAACATCTATATCTGCTTTATTGACCATGCCAAAGGCTTTGACTGTGTGGATAGCAATAAACTGTGGAAAATTCTTCAAGAGATGGGAATACCAGACCACCTGATCTGCCTCTTGAGAAATTTGTATGCAGGTCAGGAAGCAACAGTTAGAACTGGACATGGAACAACAGACTGGTTCCAAATACGAAAAGGAGTTTGTCAAGGCTATATATTGTCACCCTGCTTATTTAACTTATATGCAGAGTACATCATGAGAAACGCTGGACTGGAGGAAACACAAGTTGGAATCAAGATTGCCAGGAGAAATATCAATCACCTCAGATATGCAGATGACACCACCCTTATGGCAGAAAGTGAAGAGGAACTCAAAAGCCTCTTGATGAAGGTGAAAGTGGAGAGTGAAAAAGTTGGCTTAAAGCTCAACATTCAGAAAATGAATATCATGGCATCTGATCCCACCACTTCATGGGAAATAAATGGGGAAACAGTGGAAACAGTGTCAGATTTTATTTTTCTGGGCTCCAAAATCACTGCAGATGATGACTGCAGCCATGAAATTAAAAGACACTTACTCCTTGGAAGGAAAGTGATGACCAACCTAGAGAGCATATTCAAAAGCACAGACATTACTTTGCCAACAAATGTTCATCTAGTCAAGGCTATGGTTTTTCCTGTGGTCATGTATGGATGTGAGAGTTGGACTGTGAAGAAGGCTGAATGTCAAAGAATTGATGCTTTTGAACTGTGGTGTTGGAGAAGACTCTTGAGAGTCCCTTGGACTGCAAGGAGATCCAACCAGTCCATTCTGAAGGAGATCAGCCCTGGGATTTCTTGGGAAGGAATGATGCTAAAGCTGAAACTCCAGTACTTTGGCCACCTGATGCGAAGAGTTGACTCATTGGCAAAGACTCTGATGCTGGGAGGGATTGGGGGCAGGATGAGAAGGGGATGACAGAGGATGAGATGGCTGGATGGCATCACTGACTCAATGGACGTGAGTCTGAGTGAACTCCGGGAGTTGGTAATGGACAGGGAGGCCCGGCATGCTGGGATTCATGGGGTCACAAAGAGTCGGACATGACTGAGCAACTGATCTGATCTGATCTGATCAAGTTTTTCTTTTCATCATTAGCACTGAACATTGCTTTTCTGCTGGGCACTGTGTCAAACATTTTATTTCCTATATTTCATTATATACTTGCAACATATGATGTAGTGGTTTTCTTTTCTCCATTTTACAAATTAGGAATTATAAGATTCATAGTTACGAATCAATTTCATGAAGTTTGTCCAGCTAACAACCTTTGGTGTAGGGATTTGTAGCAAGATCTCTCTGACATCACAGTGTATGTATGGTCTTACCTGTTATATTACAACTGTAAGAGAAGAGCAAAGTGCTTCCATCAGTACCACTGCAGTCATATATTACACTATCATCACTGTCTTGATTGACTGATTTCAGTATACAGAATTATGGTTTCATTGACTCTAAAATTGAACAGAGTAAGTTTATCTTTTTGACTTTAGTTCATCTCAATCCAAAGTTCATCTCATTTTCTTTCAAAGGCTGCTAAGGTATAGAGTATGTGTACACACTTATATAGATTCCTTCATAACTGTCATCTTCTGTCTAAAGCTATTTGATATTTTTCACCCGTTATGTGAAATAGCTTTTCTTCTCAAAACCCTGTTTGAAATATCTAAGTGACAGTCATTAAAAAAAGCTACTTACTTAATTTCAGTAAGTGTGTCACTCATTAATTAAACTGCTGTTGATTTGTTTACTTTTTTGAGGTAAAGTTTGGTATTTCCTTGTCTGTGCCTATGTATACCTCTCTCAGAACAACTATATCATTTTACACCTTCAATCTCTTCTTTCTCCTCATAGACTTCATTAAATTAGATCCTGAACCTCATAAAGTCGAAGAGCAACATAAACTGTCCTATCTCTCAAAGAAGACAACATATTTTAAATTATATCTTTCTGAGATTAGTAAGAATAGCTGAAAATATACTCTTCTAAATCAGATATTAAAAAATTCATGAAACAATTAAAACTACATTTTACAATTCAGATCATATGAATAGAATTTCAGTATTAGAAACGTTAAGAATGTGAAAATAACAAGTCTTCTTTTCATTTAACTATTTCTACTTCCATTCTTATGATTTCATAAAATGTTATATGAATTAGACTGAGTCATGGTTACATAAGTTGCTTTGGTTATTTATTTAGGGCACCTTCAAATTTTTTAGAGTTTAAATACTTAAATTCCTCAGTCACTTAAAATTTCTTAATACAAAATTTAGTTAAATATTCCTCATACTTCCAAATGATATTGAAAATTAAAAATAAGAGATAAAAGCTAAAAGATGCGACATGTTAAATTCCTTAAAACAAATTTCTCTTCCTAGAACTATGGTTTCTGGGTGTCCAAAGAATAACAAATGACTGCTTCAAACTGGTTAGTATCTTCATGTTACCCTTTATAGATTTCTCCTTTGCCAACTCCTCTCATATTATTTGCACCAAAACTGAACTAGCGGTCAGTTTCTTTATTTTTTCATCATTTTTCATCTTTTAGCATGCTTTTCTCTCAACCTCAACTGCTCCCTCTCATCGGCTTCCTACATCTATTAAATGCAGTTTTTCCATTTTTTTTTTTATATAGCAATTCAGATATGATCTGTCTCTTTCCCCATCTTCCCTTGAGTCTAACTAATTGGTAGAAATCTTGTATCTCCTTTCCCAACCCAGAGACCAAAGCCAGGTTTCTCTCACTGCAGTGATTTTTTTTAAAATTTTATTTAATTTTTAAACTTTACATAATTGTATTAGTTTTGCCAAATATCAAAATGAATCCGCCACAGGTATACATGTGTTCCCCATCCTGAACCCTCCTCCCTCCTCCCTCCCCAT
Source organism: Bos mutus (assembly GCF_027580195.1). Taxonomy (NCBI): domain Eukaryota; kingdom Metazoa; phylum Chordata; class Mammalia; order Artiodactyla; family Bovidae; genus Bos; species Bos mutus. The sequence continues at coordinate 30,743,425 of NC_091630.1, read as the reverse complement.
ACCATCCCTCTGGGTCGTCCCAGTGCACTAGCCCCAAGCGTCCAGTATCGTGCATCGAACCTGGACTGGCATCTCGTTTCATACATGATATTTTACATGTTTCAATGCCATTCTCCCAAATCTTCCCACCCTCTCTCTCTGCAACAGAGTCCATAAGACTGTTCTATACATCACTGTCTCTTTTGCTGTCTCATACACAGGGTTATTGTTACCATCTTTCTAAATCCCATATATATGCGTTAGTATACTGTATTGGTGTTTTTCCTTCTGGCTTACTTCACTCTGTATAATAGGCTCCAGTTTCATCCACCTCATTAGAACTGATTCAAATGTATTCTTTTTAATGGCTGAGTAATACTCCATTGTGTATATGTACCACAGCTTTCTTATCCATTCATCTGCTGATGGGCAGCTAGGTTGCTTCCATGTCCTGGCTATTATAAACAGTGCTGCGATGAACGTTGGGGTACACGTGTCTCTTTCCCTTCTGGTTTCCTCAGTGTGTATGCCTAGCAGTGGGATTGCTGGATCATAAGGCAGTTCTATTTCCATTTTTTTAAGGAATCTCCACACTGTTCTCCATAGTGGCTGTATTAGTTTGCATTCCCACCAACAGTGTAAGAGAGTTCCATTTTCTCCACACCCTCTCCAGCATTTATTATTTGTAGACTTTGGGATCGCAGCCATTCTGACTGGGGTGAAATGGTACCTCATAGTGGTTTTGATTTGCATTTCTCTGATAATGAGTGATGTTGACCATCTTTTCATGTGTTTGTTAGCCATCTGTATGTCAATGACCCAATCAAAAAATGGGCCAAAGAACTAAATAGACATTTCTCCAAAGAAGACATCCAGTGATTCTTTACCATCTGAGCCACCAAGGAAGCCGATGAATTCTGGAATGTGTAGCCTATCCCTTCTCCAGAGGATCTTCCTGACCCAGGAATTGAACTAGGGTCCCTTGCATTGCAGGCAGATTCTTTACCAGCTGAGCTACCAGGAAAGCTCCAGTGGAAAATGTTTGTCTTATTAACCATCAGACTGAGAATAGTGCCCTGGAAATTATAAACATAGGTATCTATCTTTTATATTAGTGCATGTAAAATTTTATTTATTAATTTTTGTAGGATATTTTATACCAATTATATTTTAAGCATTTCCAGACGTCTACAAATATATTTTTCCAAATATAAAAATAAAAGATATTGTTACTACTGGTGATATGTAGTTATTATTATTTTTAAATGACAAGGCCACTATTACCCCCTATTTGGGTATATTGTGAATTGCTTTATTAAGTATTCTAATTTCTAAATAAATATTATTTATATGCATAGGTGTATTGGTTCTACATTTATCAGTAGTATAATATGAAGAAGGGGTGGGTGTGAAAATGTAGGGTGTTGGTGTAGTATATAGAAGAAAGAGCATTTATTGAAATTATAGTCAAAACTCATGAAATTCTTAGCCCTTAGAATCTCATTATTATTTATAAAACAAAAATAATTTCTAACATATATGGTATTTTTAAAAACATCTGTCACAGTACTTGGCCATTTTAGACATGAGGATTTACATCCTAATTTAACTAATTTCCTGTATCATTATTTTTCATGAAAAAAATGGACAAAATAACATTGTATTTTTTCTTTACTGTATTTATTTTCTTCATTGGAGTAATAATAATGACGTATATGTCTATGATGTTTTCCAGTTTTCAGTTGCCTTTTGCATCCAGTTATTCTTTACAATTCCCTTTCTGATTGTAACTGGAAGAATACAAACTCATTGAGTTGTAAATATCAGATGAATATCTAGGACATTATTTCATGTTTGCAGATTGTGCTTTTAAAATTCCATGACAGGTTTAACCAGCACACTGACACATTTGTAGTTTATATTTAGAATAAATTAGATAAGTATTATCTAATTTAAAATTAATTTAATAATTTTTAATTAATTGGTTTACTTGTTGAGTCATCTCATTGTCTCTAGTCATTAAGAAATATTACTCTATCCTTTATATCTGCCCTAGACTTCTTTGTTCTGTCCTCTGATTCTATTGCCTCTCTATAATCTATCGTCTATATGAAACTTCAGTGATTTAAAAAAAGCACGTCACACTCAAAACCTCACCATGGCTTCCCAGCACATTTATTTAAAACCTTCATTGATACAGCTGACTGTACATGTTCCACCCTTGCCTGTATCATCAAACCCATCCCTATGCTTCTCCTCCCTGCTTGTGACTCAGTGACATTGACTTTCTGGAAATTTTATCCCCCAGCCTTCATGTGGTTGACTCCTTCTTGTCTTTTAGGTCATAATATAAATATTCTCTTCTCAAAGAGGCTTTCATTGAACAGGTACAAGGTACTCTCTTTTATGCCACTTTAAAATTTTCTTCAGTTCACTATTGGACATTTCTTTTATTTGTAAATATATAGGTTTATTTTATCTCTTCTCCTTAAAAAAAAAAAAAAAAATGTAAGTTCCATGAAAGAAAGATGGGGTATGCTTTTTCCTTTTATATTCTCAGCATAATAATACCTAGCACATGGTAACAGTAATTAAATATCTGTTGAATGAACCAATGAAGGAATGTAGTCTCCTTGTTAGATATATTAGCTCATTTTCTTAATTCAAGAGATACCACATCTCATGTCATTCTGTAGAATACCCCAATCTCATTTTCTTTTTATGTCCCATTTAGCCTTGGCATCCTTCTTGTTCCTTAAATCTTGAAAGATGAATACCTTGCATATACTTTCCCAGCACATATGATAGGCTTTAAGGGTCATGGAAAAAAGCATTATTCACTGTCACATTTGTGCCAGTTACGCTGATGTCTTCCCTGCTGCTCACAGCATCTGTTTCTTTCAGGGACTGTACTGCTCAACTTTTAGCATTCTCATCACTTTATCTGTTATTTATTTGGAACATTGGTTTCAATTAGCCATTTGGATATTTTTTAAGCCTCAATGCTCATTATACTTTCCATATCATCCCAGACAGTTCCTCATTCTGCATGGATCTGCTCTTGGCTCTTAATATGGGCTCTCTGTTCTGACATATTTACTTTTCAGCCTTTGCAAATGTGAACTCTAGTGTAAAAGCTCGTAGTAGATATTTTTAAACTTTCTCATCTTTGGAATGTTTTAGTGGGAAAAGAAGCCAGAAAACCCACCTCATTTTCTTCCACATGCCACTTTGTCATGTATTTCTTGTCAGAGCAGCAAACTACTACCATAGTCAACTTCTGTACACATGTACATGTATACACATACATGAGTATGCACACACATGCATGTCAATAGCAAAGTGATTTGTTTAAATCAACTCTTCTTTTTATACTACTTAGAAAAAATTAAAAAATAATATTTAGGCTTCATAAAATGGCACACAAATCCCTCATTTCCTACTACTATTAACATTCTCTCATGCCTTCTTAGATATTACCATCTTTTTTATGTCTTAGATTCTTTGCCATTTTCTCTGAGTAGAAACGTGTGCCCTCAAGTCTTCCTGTGACAGGATTTTTTTTTTTTTCCCTCCATCAATAAGGAGTTAGGACAAAAATCTCCTTTTTAGAGAGGATAAGTCAATCGAATTAGGCAACTTTTAACAAGCTAGGTATTCTGTCCTGTGTCTGTGCCTTCATAGTACCAACACTGCTGCAATCACTATGTGTTTGTGTACTTTCTTGATCTCTCTTCCCTTCCTTTGATCATTTTAGCAATCAGAGGGATGCCTGGAATGTATTAAATGTCTAGCACAGTTTGTAGGAGGAAAGAAAGAATATAGAAAGCACATTCAGAGAGAAAGGGAAGGAGCAAGGAAGGGAGGAAAAGGAGTTGGGGTAGAGAGAGAAATAGAGAGAGACAGAATATCAAGTGAGTAACATTAAAATAAGTGTATTATTTAAATTAAAATTTCTAGTCTCATAGATTTATAGAGCTGGAAGAACGTTAAAAACCTTTTATAGCCCAGTGATTCCTTTTGGAGATTCTCTGGAAGAGTATAATGATCAATTATTTCCACTATTTCAACAAGATTATTTTAAATTTACTCATTACAGTGTTTCACATACTAACTAAAATATCACTTTGTTTAGTACTATAATTCAATTTGCATAGTGATGTATTGATTATCTCTTGGTGATTAGCAGTGCTGATTAACAGGTCACATTATTATTATTTTTTTTAATGAGCATCCATTTCTTATTGTGAAAGTCATTTAGTTTAAATAAGACAGAAATTTTCCAAAAATTTTTTCTTAGGAAAATGTAATGAAAGTAGAATTTCACGGTGACAAATCCAGGACTTACTAATTCAGTCCAAACTTTTTTTTTTATGATAAATGAGGAAATTAAGGCAAATCACCCACCATTTTATTTCTGGTTTTAGCATAATCAGTATGAAAGGTTGTTGCTGAGCCGTGAAAGATGCTGGGATTCTTGGTCCCCGGAGGAGAGGAGTTCAATCCTGGGCTGGTGATGAGGCTTGACTGCTCAGAGCTTTTGTGTAATAAACTTTTTATGCTTAGTTGCTCAGTCATGTCCTACTCTTTGTGACACCATGGACTGACCCATCAGCTCCGCTGTCTATGGGGATTCTCCGGCAAGAAAACTGGAGTGAGGTTGCCATTTCCTTCTCCAGGAAACTTCTCAACCCAGGAATGAAACCCAGATCTTCCACATTGCAGGTGGATTCTTTACCATCTGAGCTACCAGTGAAGCCCTAATAAATGAAGTTTTATTAAAATATAAAAGACCTACAGAAAGCTTCTGACATAGACATCAGTTCAGTTCAGTTCAGTCGCTCAGTTGTGTCCGACTCTTTTTGACGCCATGAATCGCAGCACGCCAGGCCTCCCTGTCCATCACCAACTCCCGGAGTTCACTGAGACTCACGTCCATCAAGTCAGTGATGCCATCCAGCCATCTCATCCTCTGTTGTCCCCTTCTCCTCCTGACCCCAATCCCTCCCAGCATCAGAGTCTTTTCCAATGAGTCAACTCTTCGCATGAGGTGGCCCAAGTACTGGAGTTTCAGCTTTAAGCATCATTCCTTCCAAAGAAATCCCAGGGCTGATCTCCTTCAGAATGGACTGGTTGGATCTCCTTGCAGTCCAAGGGGCTCTCAAGAGTCTTCAGAAGGGGACAAAAAGAGTGTCCCCCCACCCCGCTAGCCATTAGCAGTATGTTATACTGCTTTTATCTGTGTGGCTCAATCATTGGTATACTTCATTTTCTTCTAAATCTCATTTTATATGTGGCGTCTACTGTACCACCTTATTTAAAATTGCCCCTCTTTTTTTGGCATTCAAATCCCTGTCCTCACCTTGTATTATTTTTTATACTACTATTCATCACCTGAGTATGAGCTTCCTAAAGATAGGGATGTCATGTATGGATGTGAGACTTGGACCACAAAGAAAGCTGAGTGCCAAAGAACTGATGCTTTTGAACTGTGGTGTTGGAGAAGACTCTTGACAGTTTCTTGGATTGCAAGGAGATCCAACCAGTCAGTCCTAAAGGAAATCAGTCCTGAATATTCTTTGAAAGGACTGATGCTGAAGCTGAAACTCCAATAATTTGGCCATCTGAAGCCAAGAGTTGACTCATTGGAAAACACCCTGATGCTGGGAAAGATTGAAGGCGGGAGGAGAAGGGGACGACAGAGGATGAGATGGTTGGATGGCATCATCGACTCAATGGACATGAGTTTTTGAGTAAGCTCTGGGAGTTGGTGATGGCCAGGGAAGCCTGGCGTCCTGCAGTCCATGGAGTAGCAAAGAGTAGAATACAACAGAGAAACTGAAATGAACTGAACTGGTATACCTGTCGTGGGAGTTTGTAATTTCCTTGATTCTGTCTCACTGCAACAAAAATTTGAAGCCACGGATGGACCAGTGTTACAGCTAAGTTTTATTTGGAAAGCAAAGAAAAAATCATCCTCCAGGCCTGAGGGTGGGCTGACCCAAAAGACGCGAAGAGAAGAAATGCCTCCAGCCCAATTTTGGCTCCTTTTTTTGTGTTTTTTCTCCTTCACCTGAGGCTGCCCTATATAAATTTAGCTAACCAGGAGGGCTGTTTGTTTTACCTGAAGTTCTCACTCTGGTCCTGGGACCTTCCTTTGTTCTATTTTTGCAGGCTTTTCCCTTGTTTGTCTTTTAGCCACTGCCATTCTGGACTCCTTTTTCCTATTCTAACTTCCTAATATTCCCCCCTCAAGAGATGCGAGGCCCAGTTCTTTGGGAATAGGGGTGTCGAGGTCTCTCTGGCTATTTCCTTCTGAACTGGTGAGGGGCATTTGGCCTCCCCCTCTTGCTAGTCTCAAGCCCCAGAGTCCTTATATTAGTGTCCATCTAAGGGTGAGTGATATTTTCTGTGGTCAGGTGTAGTTTTATATATCCTTGTTGAACTGGCACTGCATGCTGTAGCTTGTGACCTGGGCAGGGACAAAAAGGGTTAGACGATTGATAATACACGGAGCAATCATCGGAGAAGGCAATGGCACCCCACTCCAGTACTCTTGCCTGGAAAATCCCATAGGCAGAGGAGCCTGGTAGGCTGCAGTACATGGGGTCGCCAGGAGTTGGACACTACTGAGCGACTTCACTGTCACTTTTCAGTTTCATGCATTGGAGAAGGAAATGGCAAGCCACTCTAGTGTTCTTGCCTGGAGAATCCCAGGGACGGCGGAGCCTCGTGGGCTGCCATCTATGGGGTCGCATAGAGTCGGACACGACTGAAGCGACTTAGCAGAAGCAGCAGGAGTAATCATAAGCAGCATCAAGGATAAGTAGGGGCATTAAAGTGAAGTTGCTCAGTCGTGTCTGACTCTTTGTGATCCCATGGACTATAGCCTACCAAACTGCTCTGTCCATAGGACTTTACAAGCAAGAATACTGGAGTGGGTTGCCATTTCCTTCTCCAGAGGAACTTCCCAACCCAGGGATCGAATCCAGGTGTCCCGCATTGTAGGCAGACAATTTACCATCTGAGCCACTAGGGAAGTCACTAGTAGGGGCATTAGCCAACTCCAAATTTCCTCTCACCAGGAGAAGGGTCCCCCAAAGAGAGATTGTAGCCACCCTGAGAACTCTCCAGTTCATTCTTTGAGATCCTGTAGGATCTGAATGTTTTTCTTGAGGGCTGTGAGACTTTCTTTAACTTAGCTGGAGGTATTTACCCAGAAACAACATATCTCATTCAAGACGGCTGAAGTCCCTCCTTGTTTAGGGGTCAGGAGATCTATCACCTGTCTGTTTTGGAGTACAACCCCTGCCAAGCTGTGTTGGCACCTCAGAGCTGTCCTGAGAAATCTTGTCCCCAGAAACTTAATTTTGAGGGTGTTCATTAGAATGGCAGTTCTAAATAGGTATCTGAGATCTCTCAAGGGTTCACAGGCATATTGAGTGTCCTCTTTTCTTTTCTTCCATGGCTTGACTTGTGAATAGTAAATCCAAGAATCCTGTCCTGGTACCTTGACTGCTGTGGGGGTAGAAAGTATTACAGGGTAGGGACCCTTCCATGTGGGCTGGTGTTAAGCCTTTGGGGACCCATCTTTTCAAACTTTAGGTAGGATTTGAGTCCCTGGAGCATATAGTTGTGACTCTTTAGAATCTTTTGGGTCCTGGTTCACACCCTACAAGTGTACAACCTGTTGGAAATGCCCAATGGCCATGGTACAAGACTGGAGGGTCTGAGCCTCTGGATCTAGGAAGAGGTCATTGACATAAACAGAGTCTCCCATATAGCATCTCGTAAGGATTAAGACCAACCTGTTCCTTAGGGGCAGTATGGTTGCAGAGGGAGCTATTGGTCAAGCCTCCTTCTAACCCAGGGAGGTCTCCCAGGTTATCTTTTTATTACTGATTTTAAGAATTGGTTGACTCCTTCTACTTTTCCTAAAGACTGAGGCCTCCAGGCACAATGGAGATAATAAGTCATGCCCAATGCTTTAGAGACCCCTTGGGTGACCTTAGAAGTAAATGATGTCCCATCGTCACTTGGTAATGACCTGGGCAGACCAAATCTCAGAATGATTTCATGGAGAAGTTTTTTCACCACCTCCTCAGCCTTCTCAGTCCTGGTGAGAAAGCCTTCAATCCATCCTGTGAATGTGTCTATCACGACTAAAAGTATTTATACCTATGAGAAACTGGTATCTGCCAGTCCTCTCCTGGGTAGGTCCCTTATTGGAATGATCCTTCCACTCATTAGCATATGAAATCACCCAGCTTGGGAAAACTAGCCACACCATATTCCATGGCCTCCACACTTGCACTCTATGATGTTGTACACCCTGTGGAGTGTGCTTCTCTCTAAATCTGAACAAATCCACCTCTTACCTATTGCTGTGTCTCTCACTGAATTTTTTCCAACAAGGCATCAAGAGCCTGAGCTTCATTAAATCCTAAAACCAGCCACCATGGGTTTTGGCCAGGCTCAAGTCACAGTCAGATATGACTGAGTGACTAAGCATAGACAGAGTCCTTGCCATGTGGGTTTGAGTCCTAATCTTAAGTAAACGGTTTCAAACACAACTTTCAGAAATGAAAGATGATGACCTGCCAAATATTTTGTAAGCAGTGGCATAGATGGAGAGAGGAGCTGAAGGATGGGAGGAAAAAGCAATGGGGAAAACGTACCAAGGAATCCCCTTCATAACCTGCTGGAAAATCTGCTAAATATCTGACCTGTGCTCACAGTTTTCATTGGCCTGATTTTTGGCACAAAGAAGATTAAGGACAGAAGAACCCCAACCCACTTGGGCAACAGCTACTAAGTAGCCCCTGCCAGAGTCCCTCAATTGCACCCACTGCTGCTTCCTATTCACGGTGGGGTTCGAGGAAACAAGAAACGAGAGATTGTAAAGGAATTAAGATTTTGTCAGCCATATGTCCTTCCAGCCATAGGAGCAAGGACTTCCTACCCCAACCAGAGGTCTTCTGGAATCTGAGACTAAGCTGTGTGTGCTTTCTGCTGAGTTTGATTTTGCTGTCCCAGGTTCCAGCACACTGGACTTGTCACTTACACTGCACTGGGTTTTCTTCACGTTCAGCTTCTACTGTAGGAGCTTTCTCTGAGTTGGGCTTCTGCTGTGCTTGGCCTCTGCCTTGTGGGGGCTGAGCCAAGGTTGTTTCAGCCAGGTTAAATCCTAGAAACAGCACCATAGATGTCGGGGGAGTGTGTAATTTCCTTGGTTCTGTCTTGCCACAGTGAAAATTTGAAGTGATGGATGGACCAGTGTTATAGTTCAGTTTTATTTAGAAAGCAAAGGAAGATACATCCTCAATTTGTGATGGCAGGCCTACGCAAAAGATGTGAAGAGGAGAGAAGCTCCCAGCCCAATTTTGGCTCCTCTTTTTATGTGTTTTGTCTCCTCCTGGGCCTGCCCTATGTAAATTGGGCTAGCCAGGAGGGCTGTATGTTTTACCTGAGGTTCTCACTCTGGTCCTGGGACCTTCTTTTTTTCCATTTTGACAGGCTTTTCCCTTGTTTGTCTTTTAGCCACCACGATTCAGGACTCCTTTTTCCTATTTTAACTACCTAACATACCTATCAGCAAGCTGGTAATTTGAGAAAGGAAATCTCTCAAAACTCAGAGTGGCACCAGGCCCCTCACCCACAACTTGCATTTTGAAATAACATTGGCACGAGGTGAGTCATCCCAGGTCATAAAACGATTGACATGAATCTTGAAGAAAGACAGATTTCAAAGTAACAATGTATGAGTAAAACATACTGGTTTGTTGAGATCTTTTTGTTCTGAGTCTTAAGCAGAACTGACTTGAAGAAAGACAGAGTCTAGGGTAAATACATAGTTCATTAACATAGCTTAAGAAAAATATTTCCATAAGAAGAATGGATTGGTTAGCTCAAGGTTTGAGAAAAGTTAAGTTCAGGTGGAACCAGGTGTCGTCATGGCAACACAGAATTTTAGAAGAAACCTCCTTTTAAATTTGTATAGAGCAGGGGAAAAATAATCTGACACTTGTAGTTTGTTTTCTCCTGCCACTTAAGAGAGAGAAAAAAAATGTCTAACACTTGCAGCCTATTTCCTCCATTTGGAGACCCCAGCCTTACTGCCTGTTACCCTCTCAAATATTGAATGGAGAACTAATTTCAAAACCATGTTTTTTCTCATCTATGAAGTGGTGTTCCTAACTGGCTCAGTAGTAAAGTATCTGCCTGCCAATCGGGAGATGCAGGAAATGCAAGATTGATCCCTCGGTTGGTAAGACCCTCTGGAGGAAGAAATAGCAACCCATTCCAGTATTATTGCCAGAAAAAATCCCATAGGCAGAGTATCCTGGAGGTCTACAGTCCATGGGGTCACAAAAAGTGGACACAACTGAGTGACTGAGCACACAGAGCAGCCAAAACTGATTGTAGGAGGAGGCTCAAGAGGGAGAGGGTATATATATATACACACACACACACACACACAATGCTATGCTAAGTCACTTCAGTCATGTCCGACTCTGTGTGACCCCATAGACGGTAGCCTACCAGGCTCCCCCATCCCTGGGATTCTCCAGGCAAGAACACTGGAGTGGGTTGCCATTTCCTTCTCAATGCATGAAAGTGAAAAGTGAAAGTGAAGTTGCTCAGTCGTGTCCGACTCTTAGCGACCCCATGGACTGCAGCCCACCAGGCTCCTCCATCCATGGGATTTTCCAGGCAAGAGCGCTGGAGTGGGGTGCCATTGCCTTCTCCATATATATATATATATATATATATATATATATATATATACATACATATATATGACTGATTTGCAGTGTTATAGGGCAGAAACCAACACAACATTGTAAAACAATTATCCTCCAGTTAAAAATAAAAAAAGAGAATCAATCTTAAAGTTCAAGAGGAAGGGGACATATGTATACCTATGGATGATTCATGTTGATGTAAGGCAGAAACCAACACAATAATGTAAAGCAATTTTCCTTCAATTAAAAATAAATTAAAATTCTTGTAGAAAGTGTGAAAAAATGATTGTAAATAATCATATTTTGCAAAAATCAGAGATACAGACGTAGTCATGTTAGGTAGCACCCCACTCCAGTACTCTTGCCTGGAAAATCCCATGGATGGAGGAGCCTGGAAGGCTGTAGTCCATGGGGACGCTGAGGGTCAGACATGACTGAGCGACTTCACTTTCACTTTTCACTTTCATGCTTTGGATAAGGAAATGGCAACCCACTCCAGTGTTCTTGCCTGGAGAATCCCAGGGACTGGGGAGCCTGGTGGGCTGCAGTCTATGGGGTCGCACAGAGTCAGACACAACTGAAGTGACAGCAGCAGCAGCATGTTAGGTAGTTAGAATAGGAAACAGGAGTCCAGAATGGTGGTGGCTAAAAGAGAAGGAAGGGAAAAGCTAGCAAAAATAGAACAAAGGATGGTCCCGAGGACCGGAGTAAGGACCTTAGGTAGAACAAACAACACTCCTGGCTAGCCCAGTTTACATAGGACAGGCCCACGGGGAGGAAAATACATATAAAAAGAGGAGCAAAAGGGAAAGGGGTCTCTCTCTCTCTCTCTCTCTCTGGGCGCTCTTCTCTTCGTATCTTTGGGTCGACATGCCCTCACGCCTCAAGGGTGGATTTTCCTATTTTCTAAATAAAATAGAGCTGTAACATGGAGCTGTAATACTGATTTGTCTAAGAGCTATAACATGGTCTGTTCGAGACCTGAGAGCTATAACACGGTCTGTCCAAGACGAGAGAGCTGTGACACGCCAAGGGCTTTAATGTCCGTCAGTCCAAATCTTTGTTGTGATGAGACAGAATCGAGGAGCATACACTCGCCTGACAGTCACATTATACTGTTTAATTGCTAGAGATAACTTCACTAGGCCAACTCAAGAAAATGTACTATATGTAATTTGTATGTGCTATTTTAAGATAACAAGATAATATTTTAAGTATCTAATTCTCTATTCTCTCTATTGCAAACCTCAGTTTAGGTTATTGACTGACTGGCATATAATTTTTTAATTCCAATTTGTTTCAAGGCATACCGTGTGAAATTTCATCTTAAATTAATTTTAGCAGATATTCACCTGGATATGAAAGTATTCTACTCTCACAGATTCAGAGACATTTTATAGAAGAAATTATCTTTCTGAAAGGAAAATATTATTTGTAAGAACATATTTTCAATGTAGTTATGCATAAAGACCATTTCAATTTATTCTTTCTACAGATAGACTGTGTGGCTGTATGACGTGACTTGTCATACATTTTGAGGCTCTGAGAACCCCAAATATCTGCCCTGTTCTGGGATACCTTCTAGCTAATGACTGAAATTCTGTAACACAGATTTTACCTTCTAGTGAAAGACTTTGACTTTGTGAAATATATTCTTACTATAATGAAAAATTCTACCTACTATTTTGAAAAATTAGATGAAGTATGTCCTCATAGGCATGACTTGAAAAATAGAAAAACGACAACAAAGGAAAATAAATACAGACATATAGATTTGGTTAAAAATGCAAATATTTTGTAATTTTCAATTTTGTTTCAGACATGATTCCTGATAACCACATTTTGATATTGCTAAAATTTTACTGTTTTAATGTTAAGAATGCTTTTTATATTTTTTATCAGTGGAAAGAGAATCCATTCTATCACAATACTGCTTTCAAGAAACACATTTGGTTTTGAGAAGGGATGAGAGAAATGTGTGCTAATTAGAAAGAGTGGAATCAAGGGATTTTTTCTGTTGGGTTCATACAGAGTTCAAATGTCTTCTCATGCATTGTATCACATCTGCTATCTCATTCTCACAATATGCCCTCTACATATATTTTCTTCTTAAATTCTTGTGATTTCTTGTTTGCAGTCTATGTTTTACCCATATTAATGGCCATTAATTCCTAGAAGCTAACAGAATCTGTTTTTTTTCATGACCTTTATACATAGAACTAGCGTGTGAGATGAGTGCAATTGTGTGGTATTTTGAGCATTCTTTGGCATTGGCTTCTTTGGGATTGGAATGAAGACTGACCTTTTCCAGTCCTGTGGCCACTCCTGAGTTTTCCAAATTTGCTGGCATAATGAATGCAGCACTTTCACAGCATCATCTTTCAGGATTTGGAATAGCTCAACTGGAATTCCATCACCTACACTAGCTTTGTTTGTAGTGATGCTTTCTAAGGCCCACTTGATTTCACATTCCAGGATGTATGGCTCTAGTTGAGTGATCACATCATGATTATCTGGGTTGTGAAGATCTTTTTTGTAGAGTTCTTCTGTGTATTCTTGCCACCTCTTCTTAATATCTTCTTCTGTTAGGTCCATAGCATTTCTGTCCTTTTTGTGCCTATCTTTGCATGAAATGTTCCCTTGGTGTCTCTAATTTTCTTGAAGAGACCTTTAGTCTTTCCCATTCTGTTGTTTTCCCCTATTTCTCTGCATTGATCACTGAGGAAGGCTTTCTTATCTCTCCTTGCTATTCTTTGGAGCTCTGCATTCAGATGCTTATATCTTTCCTTTTCTCATTTGCTTTTCTCTTCTCTTCTTTTCACAGCTATTTGTAAGGCCTCCTCAGACAGCCATTTTGCTTTTTTGCATTTCTTTTCCATGGGAATGGTCTTGATCCCTGTCTCCTGTACAGTGTCACGAATCATCTGTCCATAGTTCATCAAGCACTCTATCTATCAGATCTAGTCCCTTAAATCTATTTCTCATTTCCACTGTTTAATCCTAAGGGATTTGATTTAGGTCATACTTGAATGGTCTAGTGGTTTTTCCCTACTTTCTTCAATTTAAGTCTGAATTTGGCATTAAGGAGTTCATGATCTGAGCCACAGTCAGCTCCCAGTCTTGTTTTTGCTGACTGTATAGAGCTTCTCCATCTTTGGCTTCAAATAATATAATCAATCTGATTTCGGTGTTGACCATCTGGTGATGTCCATGTGTAGAGTCTTCTCTTGTGTTGTTGGAAGGTGTTTGCTATGGCCAGTGTGTTCTCTTGGTAACTCTATTAACCTTGGCCCTGCTTCATTCCATACTCCAAGGCCAAATTTGCCTGTTTATTGACTTCCTATTTTTGCATTCCAGTCCCCTATAATGAAAAGGACATCTTTTTTGGGGGTGTTAGTTCTAAAAGATCTTGTAAGTCTTTATAGAACCATTCAACTTCAGCTTCTTCAGCATTACTGGTGGGGGCACAGGCTTGGATTACCATGATACTGAGTGGTTTGCCTTGGAAACGAACAGAGATCATTCTGTCGTTTTTGAGATTGCATCCAAGTACTACATTTCAGACTCTTTTGCTGACCATGATGGTACTACATTTCTTCTAAGTGATTCCTGGCCATGGTAATAGATATAATGGTCATCTGAGTTAAATTCACCCATTGCAGTCCTTGGTTTTAGAAAAGGCAGAGGAACAAGAAATCAAATTGCCAATGTCTGCTGGATCATCGAAAAAGCAAGAGAGTTCCATAAAAACATCTATTTCTACTTTATTGAATATGCCAAAGCCTTTGACTGTGTGGATCACAATAAACTGTGGAAAATTCTGAAAGAGAAGGGCATACCAGACCACCTGACCTGCCTCTTGAGAAACCTATATGAAGGTCAGGAAGCAACAGTTAGAACTGGACATGGAACAACAGACTGGTTCCGAATAGGAAAAGGAGTATGTCAAGGCTGTATATTGTCACCCTGCTTATTTAACTTATATTCAGAGTACATCATGAGAAACGCTGGGCTGGAAGAAGCACAAGTTGGAATTAAGATTGCCAGGAGAAATATCAATACCCTCAGATACGGAGATGACACCACCCTTATGGCAGAAAGTGAAGAGGAACTAAAAAGCCTCTTGATGAAAGTGAAAGGGGAGAGTGAAAAAGTTGGCTTAAAACTCGACATTCAGAAAACTAAGATCATGGCATCTGGTCCCATCACTTCATGGGAAATAGATGGGGAAACAGTGGAAACAGTGTCAGACTTCATTTTGGGGGCTCCAAAATCACTGCAGATGGTGATTGCAGCCATGGAATTAAAAGATGTTTACTCCTTGGAAGGAAAGTTATGACCAACGTAGATAGCATATTGAAAAGCAGAGACGTTACTTTGCCATCAAAGGTCCATCTAGTCAAGGCTATGGTTTTTCCAGTAGTCATGTATGGATGTGAGAGTTGGACTGTGAAGAAAGCTGAGCTCCAAAGAATTGATGCTTTTGAACTGTGGTGTTGGAGAAGACTCTTTAGAGTCCAGGACTGCCAGGAGATCCAACCAGTCCATCCTAAAGGAGATCAATCCTGGGTGTTCATTGGAAGGACTGATGCTGAAGCTGAAACTGCAGTACTTTGGCCACCTTGTGAGAAGAGTTGACTCTTTGGAAAAGACCCTGATGCTGGGAGGGATTGGCTGCAGGAGGAGAAGGGGACGACAGAGGATGATATGGCTGAATGGCATCACCGACTTGATGGACATGAATTTGGGTAAATTCCGGGAGTTGGTGATGGACAGGGAGGACTGGCATGAAGCGATTCATGGCATTGCAAAGAGTTGGACACGACTGAGCGACTGTTCTGTACTGCCTTAGAAATTGTTGTTCATCTTTCTGCTTTCAATATCATATATTTCCTTCAGGAATCTTCTCTTTAGTAAGTCACCCCCAAGACCAATTTATTGCTTCTATTATATATTCTAATCAAATTCTACATTTTACATGTTTTGTCAATTATATTTACACCACCTGTAAAAGCCACTGCAGGTTAGAGGCTTAAATCAGCAACGCTTTACTTTTGCTCACAGTTCTCTTGGTTTACAAGATGTTTCTGGACTCATTTATATATATAGCTGCAATAAGCTGAAGGGTTTCCTATACTGCAAGGTCCGATGTGGCCTCACTCATGGAAGTGACTCAGAATTGTCAATTGGGGCACTTTGGTTCTTCTCCTTATTCCTTTCATTTTCTGGTAGACAAGTGAGAGTTCTTTCTATGGTAGTCTCATGAAATCTTTCCAAGAGTGTAAAGGTAGAAGCTACAAAGACTCTTGGAGCTAATACATGATAATTTACATGATAATCATCTGCTGTGCTCTGCTGGTCATGGTAATTCAGGAAGACCAGTTAGATCCAATGGCATAGGGAAATAGACTGTAAGGAAATGGCAACCCACTCCAGTGTTCTTGCCTGGAGAATCCCGGGGACGGGGGAGCCTAGTTGGCTGCCGTCTATGGGGTCGCATGGGGTCGCACAGAGTCGGACACAACTGAAGTGACTTAGCAGCAGCAGCAGCTAGCTGCAAACAGTTGCAAAGAATGGCCACCTTAAATCTAGCACACCAACAAAATGCAGTCACATTTTATTGATTTCTTGTTTGTTTGCTCTTATGTTTATGTTCTCTCACTCATCATTGCATGCTAGCATTAATTCATGGCTAGCAGTTCAGTATATATGTGTTCATTGAATTCATCAAAGTTAGTGACCCTACTGGTATTTTAATTTTTATTCCCTAAATTGAATTCAAATATATCAATTTCACTTTAAAATGTAGTATTATCTGGAATGTAAATACATATATATTACTTCATAGATATATAGCACACAAGAGACCATGCCACATATTTATAGAGAAAAAAGTGAAATTCTTGAGTTCTAAGGGAATAGGAAGAAGTATATCATGAAGACTAAGAATACAAGCTAGTAAATCTGACAGTCTGAATAAAAGTGCTGGATATATCAAGGCTTTTATTTTTATTTCCCTTTCATTTTTATTGAGGCTTTAGCTCAAATGCCACTTTGCATTTCAGTGCCAGCTATTATATTAATCTGTTCATTCTTCATCTCTTCCCCTTGAATGTATTCTTTCTTAGGAAACATACTGTATGTACTATTCACCTCTGAGTCATTCAGTGCCTGATGTAGAGTGGGCACTTAGTATATTCTTATTAAATACCTGAGAGAATGAATGATTTAAGATAAACAGCTTGAGTTAATACAGGAATGAATGCCCTTAATCAGGTTATTTATCTCAGACTGTATTGATTTTAATTGTATCTGTTGCATATGATTTTACAAAGGTTAAATGAAAAATGTTTATCATGGAACTTGCATGAAGAGAGTGATTTGTAATTGTTAAGAGCTTGGAATAAGTGAGGAATAGTGGCTATGGATTGGTTGATTCCTAGATCGTAGGATAAAAAGTTCTCTTAGTGAATTATCTACTCTCCATGAGTACTAAAATTTGTGTGAAACTGGGAGAAAAGACTTCTACTGTGGAATTTTCTGAAAATTAGAGAAGTCCTTACAGGTAAAAGTTCAGATTGAGAAATTTATAAACACTTTGGTTTAATCCAGAGAGAAAAAAAAAAAAAAGGATCAAAACCTTGATCCAATTTAGCAACATATTAAGAAGGCGTAGGGATAATAATAAAAGTCTTATAACTATTAAGAAACAGACAATTTTCAAAGATAAGTGAAATTAGATTACTAAGAATTGTTATGAGGGGAAAAACTATAATAGTTAAAGGAGGGAAGAGTAATAGAGAGGCAGTTTATGTCAAGCTGAAACTGGATTATTAAAAAACAGCAAGACAGGCTATTGGATTGTATATATACATTTTCTGTATTTGACAGTGAAACAAGTATATGAAATTAGATTTATCCACAGGCTTGCATAAGCAAGAAATGTTGCTTTGTTCTCTTAAATTCAAATAAAATTGAGAGCCCCTGTTGTCCCTGATAGGAGGAGAGTTCTCTCCAGGTCATTGTTTGTGAAGCAGAAAAAACTTTGGCACCTTCTTCACTTGAGTTGCAGAAGAATCCACAGGGCATTTGTAGTGCTTGGACAATGGCATCTGTCATTATTATTCAAGCCTGAATTTCCCGTGAAATCAGGTGATCCTGTGCTTGAGTAGGAATTCCTACAAACCTGAGTAGGAATCTTAGCCAAAGGTGAGCATTCAGGTTCCTGGACTCTTCCACTTTCCTGACATACCCCTAAGGGGTTGTGTATGCCATCTTCATTGCCTCTACTTGGCCCCCAACCTCTACCCAGGTCATTGCCTCTCTCTTATCACTTGGTGTAATCACCTCAAAAATACTAGAATATTAGGAAACAAAAGCAATGAAAAGATCTTAGATCACATTTCTCTTTGCTGCTGCTAAGTCGCTTCAGTCGTGTCCGACTCTGTGCGACCCCAGAGACGGCAGCCCCCCAGGCTCCCCTGTCCCTGGGATTCTCCAGGCAAGAACACTGGAGTGGGCTGCCATTTCCTTCTCCAGTGCATGAAGGTGAAAAGTGAAAGTGAAGTCGCTCAGTCATGTCCGACTCTTAGCGACCCCATGGACTGCAGCCTACCAGGCTCCTCCATCCATGTGATTTTTCCAGGCAAGAGTACTGGAGTGGGGTGCCATTTCCATTAAGTCCTGCCAAACCATCCTTCCTTCTAGCAAGGGTTTTGCAAGAGGGACCTGGAAAAAGTCAGGCTTTTGTTGGAGAAGGAGGATGGAGAAATACAGAGATGACAGAAAATAAATAAATAACTTACATGTTGATCAGACATAAGTGTTTACATGTGCTGTTTTGTATTGGGGAGGTTAAGTAGAGGTGTAATGATTTTCATGAGTCATTATTGTGGTTTTGGAATTACACAATTGGGGTCCAAATCCTAGATTTTTAATTTCCTAGCAAAGTGAGTTAGTGTATGTTGTAAAAGTAATTGAACTTTAATATCCTCAGCTCATGGGTACTTTTGAGGATGAAATGGATTGATTAGAACTGTGTCTAGAACACAGTAAGTGCTCAGTATGTTCTGATTGCTCTATAATATGTTCATTTAAATAGTCTGTTATCTAGTCATCTAAATTAACCATTAGAATGATGAGTATGTGTATAGTGTCTTAGTCACCTGTATTCAGAAGTTTGGGGAGATTAGATACCATCCCACAGGTGAAAAGCCAAATCTACATCATCCTCTTAAAAGTTAAAAGATATACTTCAAGACAATTGTTTATATTCATATTATTACCTGTAATTGGAATATACCAAAATCGTCTGAATAGATATAAAGCTTTTGAGGTTTAAAATTACTTTAATGTTTAAGAAAACTTCCTTTGCTTTAATTAATCTCTTTCATCTGAAAGTCAATTAAGCTGTATATGATCTTAATCAAATAAATACTCTCAATAATTGATATAGGTGTCATACCTTTGTTTTATTGACATTATTTAAAAACAGTCTTTTTTGCTTATAGTCTTGAAATAAAATACAGTCTTTGTAGAAAAGGAATTCAACAGAGTAATTACATGAAGAAATACAAAGGCTTATCTTTCAATGTGGTAGTATATATTTTAAATACCCTAACATATAATTAATTATATGTAATACCCCAATATATAATGTATATTTGCCTTTCTAGTTAATGGTAGGTTTTGATGGTAAACTCAAGGTTCTTACCACTTCCAAAGGTTTTTAAAAGTTTTTCTTCAATATGCTATATTGTAAAGCCAAGATTGGTATTTTTTCCCCCAAAAAATCACTTGTGCTACTAATTAATTAGCTGCTGCAGAATGAAAAGTGTTTTACAGAATGTTGTGCAGGAAAATAAGACTTTTTATGGCTTGAATTTCCTATTAAACTGTTCTACTTCAGCATATTTATGTAGATATTCACCTGTTGCTCAGCAACCTTTCCACAATAAATACCTTTATTGTGGAAAAATAGTCTTTCCTCCAAATTGCCAGCCCTTTCCTACCTGCCCACACCTCCCTTATATCCACTTCTTAGTAATGAACCTAGTTCTTGCAAATCATGTAACAACCACACGGAATCAGGTATCAACTTATAAATGCATCAGCAAGGAGTGTTCAGTGATCTTGCTGCAAGCTTCACTCTCCTCACCAAAACATACTTCTCAGCCTGCCCCTGTTATTTCTTTTGAGGAGAAGAAAACTTTACAATAAACTAATTCAAACTAGTTAAGCAATCACTGTCATATGTGAATTCTTTCAACCAAAAAGGTGTTTGTCTGATTATAAGAGAACAATTTGAGAAGGCAATATATAATCCTAAAGAACATTTTCTTTTTCGAAGCAGCATCTGTATACACAGAAAAATGTGGTAGTAGGTAAAGCTCCTTGATTCCTTTTAAATCATATCACATATGCAAAACATGCATTATGTATGCTTTATATTTAGGTATTAAAAAAAGACAAACACCTAGAGCTAATAAAAAGTGACGACCCCTCCTCTGCAGCCCAAACTGGAATGCCATTTCAGAAGGAAATGGAGGATAAACATGGATACACTGAGATAGTCAAGGTAAGCAGGACACAGACACATGATGAGCTAGGTCAGGATAAAGCCTTCTCTTATTTTTTTTCTTTCAAACATGGTACATATAAAGGGTAACTCCACCAGTTGCTTTCCCTTGTTTCTTTCCCTCTGCTACACAATATCAAATATCATCATTACTAAATATTTTTGGTAGAGAAAAAGGTGCTGGAGAATAGAAGAAGAGGGAAATGCTACCCTCATTTGAAAAAATCACAAATGAAGGAGTGATTTAGGTGTTCTTAGATGCTCCTTCCTTTTTTCATACTATGTAATATAAACTACATTATGTTTTTACAGTGTTTATATCTGGATAGGTCAAATTTCTTTCTTATATTTATATCTTTGAAATACATTTAATGCCATAAAGTAAAATGTTTATATTTTTGAGAAATACAGAGTAGTACATTTATCCACATTCATTCTTCCTTCATATATTTATGAAACATTCAAGGGGAAGTGAGAGATACACATGTATCAGACATGATTTCCACTTTCAAAATATAATTAACGTATATCATTTATTAAAGACAGCAAGGCTCTGGAAGTGAAGAGGTTTCTTATATTACACTTTGGAATACAAGATATGTATAATAGGATCCCTTTTTCCTAACAAGGCCTTTAAATCTTCAATGAGAATTGACAGCTATTTCACAAGATTTAATATGGAAGGAAATTAGACATAGAAGGAAAGTGTGTGTTAAGTTACATTTATTTGTTTGGGGGAAACCGGGAATGATATATCCTTCTTTTGCTAAAAGATAAGACCTGCTATAGGAAAGAGGTCTCAAAATGCAGGATTCTAGGAAATTGTTTTAGAAAGGTGTAAAGGGGCATTCTACCCCTTTCTCTAACTCTTGTTTCAAAAGCTAGGTCCTCAAGTTTTATTGCCAGTATTGTCACTTTATGGAGGAACATTATGCTTAGATACACAAAAAAGGTTTCAGATGTATTTTGTGAATATTTATTCTTGTGAGTGGTGTATGTGTTTGTAACTTGGCACGTAAAAATTAAAAAAAAAAGACACCTTGGACCCACCACTGTACATTGTCAAGACATCCAAAAATGTATGAAAAAGAGTGATAAGATACTGAAATTCCATTTTGCAACTTCATTTTAATCAACTAGGTGAAGCAAGAAATGGCTCTTTAAGAGAGAAAAGCTTCAAGATCATTGCAACCCTGTACTTAAACAATTTTTCCCTGGCATGAGCTTACTATATTTTTAGTACTAAAAAATTAGATGTCTGTTCTCTGACATTGTATTACAAAATGTGATAACATATTTTATAGACATATACATGCATTTATATACATATACAGTCTACATATGTGTACTATATATATATATTTTTTTTTTTGGTTGACCAATAGAGTACTCTATATGATTTCTATAACTTGGTATTTTCTATATTTCATTTAGGTAAAGGTATTTATGCTTATTTGGCATGTGGGTTTATCAAACTTTAATTAATCCAGATACGGAGTTTTAATCTTGTATGTAAACAACTCGGCGTTTTGTTGAATATTTGTTTTATAATCACTTATTTACTCTAGTAAATGTGGATTTGGTAAGTGAATCACTAAATCTTGATATCATCAGTTTCAACTTAGATTGAAAATATTTATTCACTTTGAATTTTAAAGCAGAGAGATCACTTGCATCTGATAAACAGTAACACATCCACTTGCAAAAGGTAATATTGGTGTCCCGATTTAGTGCTTAGAAATTTAAATAGAGATACATAATATAAATATATATATCAATATATCAGTGAATTCAGAAAAAATAATGTATATTAAAGTATCAGGCCTATTTCAAAATTAATATGTACCTAATTTATTTAATTCATGATCATAGAAAATCTGTTATTCAAATTAGTGATAATTTTTTTAACTATACTATAATCAACTTCTTTCATATTTTAATGTGTCAGAAATCTGAATTTAGGTGACAGCATTTTTGTGTTGTCATGCCATAGTTTAATAGTTCAATAATTTCTTTCTTAGAGGTGAATCTTATAATTAAGGATATATTATATTTAGTTAATAGATATTTTAATATCATTATCTTATGTATGTTCAAAGTACATGCAGCATTTTAATTTTAAATCAAAACTTTAGAAGACCAATATAGATCTGCCCTTTAAAATTAAGTAATAATCTAAATTTTCAGGATTTGTCTATTTATTTTTGTAGTCAGAGAGACAGTTTCATACTAGGTAATCACTGGCCAAGGACTTCCCTGGTGGCTCAGATGGTAAAGAATTTGCCTGAAGTGTGGGAAACCTGGGTTTGCTCCCTGAATTGGGAAGGTCCCCTGGGAGGAGGGCATGGCAACCCACTCCAGTATTCTTGCCTGGAGAATCCTTATGGACAGAGGAGCCTAGCGGGCTACAATCCATGGGGTTGCAGAGTCGGACAGAACTGAGCAACTAAGCAGATAATGACTAGTCAAACATAGATTATTTATATTTTTCCTACAATTTAAGGACTACTTTCTATTTCAGTTTATTCATCCCTTCTGTAAGTTGAATTCATAGTACACACATATTCACCAAATTATACTATTAAATACTGAGCTATACATATTTAGGATATTGGCATTTGTAATGTTTAAAATGCAAAATATTTATTTTCCCAACTGCAGTATGCTTCCTGAAAATGCATATGCTAACATTTATAGAGTATTTAAATGATGACTCATATAGAATTGCTTCATTAGTTGTATTTATATTTTATTTTGATGTTGTTTTGTATATTTTTCTTTTGCATGTTTTCATGTTAGATGTTTATTGCATTTTTTTCGTTATATATCATGATAACACAAAAGTATTCAGTGAGGATTATTTTGTTATTAAAGCTTTTATTCAAATGTTTAATTTGAAATGCTAAACTTAGTGGAACAGAATTTATATTTTATATAAAATAACAAGACATATATATCTAAAAGCCACTTCTATGAATATGCACCTGTGTTTAACATGTACTTATATAGCTATATGCATTTTGGGATTTCCACTTATATCTCTAGCAACATATTCTTTATGTTTGAGTTACACAGAAATTACAAAGCAATATAGCATAATTTTTTAAAAATATGTAAGGCTAAAATTTTAATCAAAATGAAATTCAAATTCAATTTTTATTTAATACATTTTCTAAATGACACATGTATAAATTGCTTTACATAAATTATGTTTAGTCCTTTGCATATAGATGTTGAAATAGGAAAGCATTCAAAAACAAATTTTATTATGATACTAAAGTCCAAGTTTAATTTTATAATTTAATTTTGCTGTTATATACATTTGCCAATTTACATGTGTAACATATGTCATTTTCCATTATCGTAATTCCAAGATGACATATAGTTATGATTTTAGAAGCATGTTTATATATGTATATCATTTCATTTTATTTTTATAATTGGAAATGTTTGCTTTCAAATATTAATAAAATTATATTTTAGATGTGTTTATATTATAAACATATAATTTATAAATATATCTCAAGCAGTTTAGTTGACAGGATAATCTGATTGTGATAAATTATATCGGGTATACATGATTTGATTTCCAATGAATGGGTATTTTGGATGTACAGTTTATTCATAAATTTGGGTTGTATGTCTTGTAACATCATTTAACATTGTGCTATTATAGACAACACTTATATAACTGTATAGTCTACTTAAAATTTTTTTAAAAGAAACCAAACTATTATATTTTAATATTCAATTAGATATATAATATATTCAATATGGCATTGTTGCTATATATAATCCTAAGCCTTTTTCCTGCATCAACAATTTCCTTATAAAACAGTTAGGTATGCAAGATTATTGAGTGTTTTGAAACTGTTAAATAGTGCATTTTGACAATTTAAAAATCTTTGTTTCACACACTGCCAATTTAAAGTGGTACCAAAAATAGTATTCTAAATTGGTCTACATTTTAGATAAATGGTTATAATATATGACATAACTATATGGTGATGGATGATTTTATTGCCTTATAAGGAAATCATTGTTTTTATGTATATATATATCAAAAATACATGACTAAATTTAGATGTACTTCTGCTTCCTGCCATTATGAGCTATACTAGTTTTTACTCTACAGAAATTTGAATATTCTAAACAAATTCATTTCACACTAACATTGTAAGCTATCAAGGCTTGAGAATGTTGACATGAATCTTCAAGTAACTTTTACCTATCCAAATAAATCTTCAGTTTCCACACTTTTTCAAAGTGATGTTTTTGAAAGTTCAAAACAAAGCCATCAAATTTCCCTTTCTTTGGAATAATTCTTCATTTCATTACATTGTTTGAAATATGACATTGCCATGTTAAAATTGTAATCATATTTCATTTGTGAAATTTATCCTCTTTATGATTGTTAGTATTACATTAAAATTATTTTTGAATCCATCTATTCTTACATTTTTCTTTTGATAAATATTCCTTAAAGATCTACTATGTACCAGGCACTAGCCTAGATAACTTGGGTTTCAGCAGTGAATGGAATTTGCCTAAATCTCAGCCTTTAGGGAGCTTGTATTATAGTATGGGGAAGAAAAATTATGAAAACAGAATATTAGTAAAACATAAGAACTAGTTGGTAAAATATATTATTGAAATATGTAGTTAGCTAGATTATGGTTATTAAATTGTTTTTTCAATGCTTTATTCAAATATTACACCCTG